>NC_086454.1:201313765-201506265 GCF_028390025.1 Pseudophryne corroboree
AAACTTGCCAATATGCCATTTACCACACGGAGTGGCAAGGAACGGCTGAGGCCCTGGCCTATGTTCATGGCTAGTGGTTCAGCTTCACATGAGGATGGAAGCACTCAGCCTCTCGCTAGAAAAATGAAAAGACTCAAGCTGGCAAAAGCACCGCAAAGAACTGTGCGTTCTTCCAAATCCCAAATCCACAAGGAGAGTCCAATTGTGTCGGTTGCGATGCCTGACCTTCCCAACACTGGACGTGAAGAGCATGCGCCTTCCACCATTTGCACGCCCCCTGCAAGTGCTGGAAGGAGCACCCGCAGTCCAGTTCCTGATAGTCAGATTGAAGATATCAGTGTTGAAGTACACCAGGATGAGGAGGATATGGGTGTTGCTGGCGCTGGGGAGGAAATTGACAAGGAGGATTCTGATGGTGAGGTGGTTTGTTTAAGTCAGGCACCCGGGGAGACACCTGTTGTCCGTGGGAGGAATAGGGCCGTTGACATGCCTGGTGAAAATACAAAAAAAATTAGCTCTTCGGTGTGGAAGTATTTCAACAGAAATGCGGACAACATTTGTCAAGCCGTGTGTTGCCTTTGTCAAGCTGTAATAAGTAGGGGTAAGGACGTTAACCACCTCGGAACATCCTCCCTTATACGTCACCTGCAGCGCATTCATAATAAGTCAGTGACAAGTTCAAAAACTTTGGGCGACAGCGGAAGCAGTCCACTGACCAGTAAATCCCTTCCTCTTGTAACCAAGCTCACGCAAACCACCCCACCAACTCCCTCAGTGTCAATTTCCTCCTTCCCCAGGAATGCCAATAGTCCTGCAGGCCATGTCACTGGCAATTCTGACGAGTCCTCTCCTGCCTGGGATTCCTCCGATGCATCCTTGCGTGTAACGCCTACTGCTGCTGGTGCTGCTGTTGTTGCTGCTGGGAGTCGATGGTCATCCCAGAGGGGAAGTCGTAAGCCCACTTTTACTACTTCCACCAAGCAATTGACTGTCCAACAGTCCTTTGCGAGGAAGATGAAATATCACAGCAGTCATCCTGTTGCAAAGCGGATAACTGAGGCCTTGACAACTATGTTGGTGTTAGACGTGCGTCCGGTATCCGCCGTTAGTTCACAGGGAACTAGACAATTTCTTGAGGTAGTGTGCCCCCGTTACCAAATACCATCTAGGTTCCACTTCTCTAGGCAGGCGATACCGAGAATGTACACGGACGTCAGAAAAAGACTCACCAGTGTCCTAAAAAATGCAGTTGTACCCAATGTCCACTTAACCACGGACATGTGGACAAGTGGAGCAGGGCAGGGTCAGGACTATATGACTGTGACAGCCCACTGGGTAGATGTATGGACTCCCGCCGCAAGAACAGCAGCGGCGGCACCAGTAGCAGCATCTCGCAAACGCCAACTCTTTCCTAGGCAGGCTACGCTTTGTATCACCGGTTTCCAGAATACGCACACAGCTGAAAACCTCTTACGGCAACTGAGGAAGATCATCGCGGAATGGCTTACCCCAATTGGACTCTCCTGTGGATTTGTGGCACCGGACAACGCCAGCAATATTGTGTGTGCATTAAATATGGGCAAATTCCAGCACGTCCCATGTTTTGCACATACCTTGAATTTGGTGGTGCAGAATTTTTTTAAAAACGACAGGGGCGTGCAAGAGATGCTGTCGGTGGCCAGAAGAATTGCGGGACACTTTCGGCGTACAGGCACCACGTACAGAAGACTGGAGCAACACCAAAAACGCCTGAACCTGCCCTGCCATCATCTGAAGAGAGAAGTGGTAACGAGGTGGAATTCAACCCTATATATGCTTCAGAGGTTGGAGGAGCAGCAAAAGGCCATTCAAGCCTATACAATTGAGCACGATATAGGAGGTGGAATGTACCTGTCTCAAGCGCAGTGGAGAATGATTTCAACGTTGTGCAAGGTTCTGCAACCTTTTGAACTTGCCACACGTGAAGTCAGTTCAGACACTGCCAGCCTGAGTCAGGTCATTCCCCTCATCAGGCTTTTGCAGAAGAAGCTGGAGGCATTGAAGGAGGAGCTAAAAGGGAGCGATTCCGCTAGGCATGTGGGACTTGTGGATGGAGCCCTTAATTCGCTTAACAAGGATTCACGGGTGGTCAATCTGTTGAAATCAGAGCACTACATTTTGGCCACCGTGCTCGATCCTAGATTTAAAACCTACCTCGGATCTCTCTTTCCGGCAGACACAAGTCTGCTGGGGTTCAAAGACCTGCTGGTGACAAAATTGTCAAGTCAAGCGGAACGCGACCTGTCAACATCTCCTCCTTCACATTCTCCCGCAACTGGGGGTGCGAGGAAAAGGCTCAGAATTCCGAGCCCACCCGCTGGCGGTGATGCAGGGCAGTCTGGAGCGACTGCTGATGCTGACATCTGGTCCGGACTGAAGGACCTGCCAACGATTACGGACATGTCGTCTACTGTCACTGCATATGATTCTCTCCCCATTGAAAGAATGGTGGAGGATTATATGAGTGACCGCATCCAAGTAGGCACGTCAGACAGTCCGTACTTATACTGGCAGGAAAAAGAGGCAATTTGGAGGCCCTTGCACAAACTGGCTTTATTCTACCTAAGTTGCCCTCCCACAAGTGTGTACTCCGAAAGAGTGTTTAGTGCCGCCGCTCACCTTGTCAGCAATCGGCGTACGAGGTTACTTCCAGAAAATGTGGAGAAGATGATGTTCATTAAAATGAATTATAATCAATTCCTCCGTGGAGACATTGACCAGCAGCAATTGCCTCCACAAAGTACACAGGGAGCTGAGATGGTGGATTCCAGTGGGGACGAATTGATAATCTGTGAGGAGCGGGATGTACACGGTGATATATTGGAGGATGATGATGAGGTGGACATCTTGCCTCTGTAGAGCCAGTTTGTGCAAGGAGAGATTAATTGCTTCTTTTTCGGTGGGGGTCCAAACCAACCCATCATTTCAGTCACAGTCGTGTGGCAGACCCTGTCACTGAAATGATG
This sequence comes from Pseudophryne corroboree, assembly GCF_028390025.1. Taxonomy (NCBI): domain Eukaryota; kingdom Metazoa; phylum Chordata; class Amphibia; order Anura; family Myobatrachidae; genus Pseudophryne; species Pseudophryne corroboree. Next base: position 201,316,771 of record NC_086454.1, read on the forward strand.
GGTTGGTTAAAGTGTGCATGTCCTGTTTATACAACATAAGGGTGGGTGGGATGGCCCAAGGACAATTCCATCTTGCACCTCTTTTTTCTTTCATTTTTATTTGCGTCATGTGCTGTTTGGGGAGTGTTTTTTGGAAGGGCCATCCTGCGTGACACTGCAGTGCCACTCCTAGATGGGCCAGGTGTTTGTGTCGGCCACTAGGGTCGCTTAGCTTACTCACACAGCTACCTCATTGCGCCTCTTTTTTTCTTCTTTGCGTCATGTGCTGTTTGGGGAGTGTTTTTTGGAAGGGCCATCCTGCGTGACACTGCAGTGCCACTCCTAGATGGGCCAGGTGTTTGTGTCGGCCACTAGGGTCGCTTATCTTACTCACACAGCTACCTCATTGCGCCTCTTTTTTTCTTCTTTGCGTCATGTGCTGTTTGGGGAGTGTTTTTTGGAAGGACCATCCTGCGTGACACTGCAGTGCCACTTCTAGATGGGCCAGGTGTTTGTGTCGGCCACTAGGGTCGCTTAGCTTACTCACACAGCTACCTCATTGCGCCTCTTTTTTTCTTCTTTGCGTCATGTGCTGTTTGGGGAGTGTTTTTTGGAAGGGCCATCCTGCGTGACACTGCAGTGACACTCCTAGATGGGCCAGGTGTTTGTGTCGGCCACTAGGGTCGCTTATCTTACTCACACAGCTACCTCATTGCGCCTCTTTTTTTCTTCTTTGCGTCATGTGCTGTTTGGGGAGTGTTTTTTGGAAGGGCCATCCTGCGTGACACTGCAGTGCCACTCCTAGATGGGCCAGGTGTTTGTGTCGGCCACTAGGGTCGCTTAGCTTACTCACACAGCTACCTCATTGCGCCTCTTTTTTTCTTCTTTGCGTCATGTGCTGTTTGGGGAGTGTTTTTTGGAAGGGCCATCCTGCGTGACACTGCAGTGCCACTCCTAGATGGGCCAGGTGTTTGTGTCGGCCACTAGGGTCGCTTATCTTACTCACACAGCTACTTCATTGCGCCTCTTTTTTTCTTCTTTGCGTCATGTGCTGTTTGGGGAGTGTTTTTTGGAAGGGCCATCCTGCGTGACACTGCAGTGCCACTCCTAGATGGGCCAGGTGTTTGTGTCGGCCACTAGGGTCGCTTAGCTTAGTCATCCAGCGACCTCGGTGCAAATTTTAGGACTAAAAATAATATTGTGAGGTGTGAGGTATTCAGAATAGACTGAAAATGAGTGGAAATTATGGTTTTTGAGGTTAATAATACTTTGGGATCAAAATGACCCCCAAATTCTATGATTTAAGCTGTTTTTTAGTGTTTTTTGAAAAAAACACCCGAATCCAAAACACACCCGAATCCGACAAAAAAAATTCGGTGAGGTTTTGCCAAAACGCGGTCGAACCCAAAACACGGCCGCGGAACCGAACCCAGAACCAAAACACAAAACCCGAAAAATTTCAAGTGCACATCTCTAATTTGCTCCCCTTCCCTCTCAATGTTTCTCCTCTCTCTCTGACACACACTCTCGCCCCCTCTCTCCTTGACACCCTCTGTCTCTCTCCTGTTCGCTCCCCCTCCCTATCCCTCTCTCCGTGACACCATCTCTCTCCCTCTTTTGCTCTCCTCTTTCTCTTCCCCCCTCCCTGACACCTGTACTCGTTCTCTCTCCCCTCTCATTACTCTCTCACTATCTATCTCCACCACCTCTCTCTCTCTATTGCTACTCTATCTCTGTTTCTCTCTCTACCCCATCTTGTTCTCTCTCTCCCTGACACCCTCCCTCTCTGTCTCTTTCTCGCGCCTCTCTCTCCCTGATGCCCTTTCCCTCTCTCTGACAACTTCTTTCTCTCTCTTGCTCTTCTCTCTTTCTCCCTGATGCTGTCTCTCTCACACACACATTCGACCCTCCCCTCTCTCCCCCCTCACTCACTGCCTTGCACTTTCTCCCTCTCTCCCTGACACCCTATTTCTCTCTCACTCCCTCACTCTCTCTCTCCAGTGCGCCTAAGGGGCAAGTAGTTACAGCCATGGGATGCAGAGTCAATTTTATTGGTGGGGGCAGCGACACATTTGTTGCCCTGGAGCTCCCTCTAGCCACCCTACCTCCTGTACAGTATATCTGTAGAAATATTCACCAATATAGAGCAATTGCCATGGGCTTGAGGGGGTCAAATATGAGTCAGGACCTGTGGACTGGACTGATGAGTAAAATAGAAAATGAGATGAGTGTATCAAATGCTTACTCATGGATTAGGGATAGAGTCTGACATGGACTATAACCTTAGGTCATCAAGGAGGTTATTGTTATTTAAATTTATTTATAAGGCGCCACAAGTGTTTTGCAGCACTGTACATACAACACACATTGGAAAAATACAGTGTATACAGAACTTAACATCACAGAAAACTAAAACAGAGCACAGGTAACAATTAGCAACACAGTTCTCAGTACAAAATACAGCTGAGATGTAAGGAAGCAAAGGAGTAATCGACATACTACTGAGGGCGGGCAGCCATTGGAGGAGATGAACAGAAAGGAGCAAGAGGAAATGCAGGTATAGACAGTCACTGAGTGGGAGAAAACTGTTTTTGAAGTGCAAGAGAAGAGTGCTGTGAGAACAGGAGGGAAGAGGGCCTTGCTCTAAGGAGCTTACAATCTAGGTTGGCAATTACTGGAAAAACCCCAGCCAGGACGTGGAACCAATTAAGAGGAACTCAGACCCTGTACCTTAACCTCAGGACCATGAAACTGGAACCAGTGCTTGAGAACTCAGGAACTGGACAGAAAGTAACTTAGATAACCAATAGCCTGACTGGAATCTACTGTAAGTAATTCAGCATGACTACCAGAGCTGGGTGCCTGGAGCAACACCTTCAAAGAGGGATATAGATCCAATACTTAGATCCTGGCACCCAGGGCTGACCACACCACTTTAAACTCAACATCAACCTTGACACTCAGTGAGAGGATCCTCAGGACAGCAACAACCAACGATAGTCACACATATGGTCAGATGAGCAGAGAGTGATGTGCTGAGAAGAGTAGTGGAGTCAATGTGGAACTCTCAAAGCAGCAATGTAGGCTGAAGTATGAAATACAGGATCATTCCACTTGAACCCACAATGAGCAGGTGAGTTGTTAACAGAAGACTTGCATGCAGTCACATATGGTAGCAGACTGTAGACTTGGTGCTTGAAAGCACTGTTATAGTCAGTGGTATTAAAGTGAGAGTCTTGACTATTATAGCAATAAGTCAGACTGGGACCGGAATGTAGATAGCAGGCTTAACCAGGCTGGAACTGGAATGATGGACACAGGCTGGAAAGTGGAAGTATGCAAGATTAACCGGGCTGGGACTGGAGGTGCCAGGACATGGCTAGAACTGAACTGGAACTGGAGGATACATGCACAGGGCTGGAACCATCGGAGACAAGGACCAGAATGGAACCAGAGGAATAAGGAGGTTACTAGCACCTGACTAGAACTGGATGCATCAGGAGGTGAGTAGAACCGGAGGAATCAGGAGGTGACTAGGGGCCTAATTCAGACCTGATCGCAAGGCTGCGTTTTCATACAGCGGGCGATCAGGTGTGAACTGCGCAAGTGTATGCACCGCAATGCGCAGGTACATCGCATGGGTACAAAGCGGATTGCTGGTCAGCTATGGATTTGTGCGAAAGATCCGTTTGCACAGGCATTTGCAAGGAGATTGACAGGAAGAAGGCGTTTGTGGGTGTCACAGATTCTAACGAACATTCCAGTCGCACGGCTGAATACAGGAAGATTGACATGAAGTGGGCGTTTCTGGGTGTCAACTGACCATTTTCTGGGAGTGTTTGGAAAAACGCAGGTGTGTACATGCATTTGCAGGGATGGTTCGGGCGTCAATTCCAGTCCTGGACAGGCTGAAGTGTTCGCAGCAGCTAAGTAATTCCTGGGCTACTCAGAGACTGCACAAAATCTGTTGTATAGCTCTGCTACACATGCTTTTGCACACTTGCAAAGCGAAAATACACTCCCCTATGAGCGGCGACTATGCGAACGCAGGACTGCAAAAATCCCCTAGCGAGCGAACAGGTCTGAATTAGCCCCTAGATCTGGACTGGAACCGGAGGAGTATTTGCACTGGACTGGAACCAGTGGATACAGGAACCAGAATGGAACTGGAGGAGGCAGCAGCACTGAACACAGTCCAGAGGATTCTGGACACTGACAAGAGCGATAATAATGTTGAGTGGATAGAATAATTTGCAGGTGTCAGGATGGAAGCTGCTTACACTGTAACAGGTAGCATGAGCGCTCGTTCAGGTGGTGGACAGAAGTCAGAAGATACACACTAGGGAGCAAGCACGTAGAGGAAGCTATGTGACAGTTGCAACTTTAAGTAGGGTGCTTCGGCAGAGGATAGGAGTGAACAGTCATGTGAAAGCAGCAGATGGGCAGTAACTGGAAAATAAGCTGATCAGATCCATCATGGATGCACCTATGTACCTTAGGGAAGCGCTGATATCAGAACACCCCATACATTTCCAATAAACCTCTGCTACCATGTGTTTCAACTGCACTGTGACTCTGTATGATCAAAGTTGAGACGCATGCACGATGGGACTCAGAAGCATGCACAGATTAAAAATATTGCCCCTCTGCATCTGACATCACTGCTGTGTCCAGCTCAAAGTTAGGCCCACACAGAGCAACTGTGTGTGTGTGTGTGTGTGTGTGTGTGTGTGTGTGTGTGTGTGTGTGTTTTTGTTTTGGTAATCTAATTTTCCTATAAGTTTCTTACCTTTTATGAAACCCGGTCTAGTGTCAGTAAGTCTAGGCTCACATTTGCAAAACTACAGGTAAAGATGAAGGAATGGATTGCAACACAGGGTGAATGCTTCCACAAACATTTGAATTGTCTAATGTAAACTCATAAATTAGAAACAAGGGCCCTCATTCCGAGTTGTTTGCTTGCTAGCTGCTTTTAGCAGCATTGCAAACGCTAGGCCGCCGCCCTCTGGGAGTGTATATTAGCTTAGCAAAATAGCGAACGAAAGATTAGCAGAACTGCTACTAAATAATTTGCTGCAGTTTCTGAGTAGCACCAGACCTACTCCTAGACTGCGATCACCTCAGTCTGTTTAGTTCCTGGTTTGACGTCACAAACACGCCCTGCGTTCGGTCAGCCACTCCCCCGTTTCTCCAGCCACTCCTGCATTTTTACCTGGCAAGCCTGCGTTTTTTAGCACACTCCCTGAAAACGGACAGTTTCCGCCCAGAAACACCCACTTCCTGTCAATCACACTACGATCACTCTAGCAATGAAAAAACATCGCTCGAGCTTGTGTAAATCTAAGTTTTGTGTGAAAGTACTTAGCGCATGCGCGCTGCGTACCATGCGCATTTTTGCCGTTTTTTTACTTAATCGCTGCATTGCGAAAATCGTCAGCGAGCGAACAACTCAGAATGACCACCAATGTTCTGTAGTTTCTACAAGCCTATTACCCCATAATAATAACATACTGGTGTGATGTATACAGTACGCATCACTCTTGAGACTTTTAACAATAATGATCTAGCCAGCAACAAGCCATACCAAACACTGTTAAAGTAAAAAAAAAAAAATATCTAGATATACTTTATAATGCAGTACAATACAAAAATCATAAAGGAGTCTGATCTAGCAAATATATTATCTAAAGGAGATATTCATAATATTCCTCCTTGGTGACATCTACCACAACATCTGCCACAAAACACCATGGGGTATATTTACTAAGCTCCCGATTTTGACCGATTTGGTGTTTTTTCGTCAAAGTGTCATCTCGGGAATTTACTAAACTAAAATCTCAGCAGTGATGAGGGCATTCATATTTTTTTGGAAGTCAAAGAAAAAAAATACGAATGAATACACCATCGGTCAAATGCGCCTGTTATTTTATACAACTCGGTAATTTACTAAAAATTCTAATTCACAAACACTGCCGGCAATAGCCAAACACTGCCGTGAAAAAATACAAATCGTAAAAAAAAAGCAGTTTTAAAATAGACCTGCTTTTTTTTACCGTGTTCTGATAGGCATGCACGGATCCGTGAGATCCGTGCATGTTTATCAGTGGAAAGGGGGGTGAAAGGGTTAAAAATCAGAAAAGAAAATTGCGTGGGGTCCCCCCTCCTAAGCATAACCAGCCTCGGGCTCTTTAAGCCAGTCCTGGTTGTAAAAATATGGGGGGAAAATTGACAGGGGTTCCCCCATATTTGAACAACCAGCACCGGGCTCTGCGCCTGGTCCTGGTGCCAAAAATACGGGGGACAAAAGACGTAGGGGTCCCCCGTATTTTTAACACCAGCACCGGGCTCCACTAGTCAGAGAGATAATGCCACAGCTGGGGGACACTTTTATACCGGTCCCTGCGGCCGTGGCATTAAATCCCCAACTAGTCACTCCTGGCCAGGGTACCCTGGAGGAGTGGGGCCCCCATAAATCAAGGGGTCCCCCCCTCCAGCCACCCAAGGGCCAGGGGTGAAGCCCAAGGCTGTCCCCCCCTATCAAAGGGCGGCGGATTGTGGGCTGATAGCCAAGTGTAAAAATAAAAATATTGTTTTTTGTAGCAGTACTACAAGTCCCAGAAAGCCTCCCCCGCAAGCTGGTACTTGGAGAACCGCTGGTACCTGTAGTACTACTACAAAAAAAAATACCCAACAAAAAACAGAACACACACACCGTGACAGTTAAACTTTATTACATACATGCACACCTACATACACACATACTTACCTTTGTTCACACGAGGCTCGGTCCACTTCTCCATGTAGAATCCACGGGGTACCTGTGAATAAAATTATACTCACACAATCCAGTGTACAGTAGCTTCTGTCCTCTTTGTAATCCACGTACTTGGCAAAAAAACAAACCGGAAAACCCGAACCACGCACTGAAAGGGGTCCCATGTTTACACATGGGACCCCTTTCCCCGACTGGCGGGACCCCCCGTGACTCCTGTCAAAGAGGGTCCCTTCAGCCAATCAGGGAGCGCCACGTCGTGGCACTCTCCTGATTGGCTGTGTGCTCCTGAGCTGTAAGTCAGGCTGCGCACTGAAGATACAATGTAGCGCATAGGCGCTCCATTGTATCCAATAGTGGGAACTTTGCGGTCAGCGGTTGAGGTTACTCGCGGTCAACCGCTGACTGCAAAGGATTGTATGTTTGGCTGCACACTAACTGCACACATCTGCTCAATGCTGAATCTTTTTTTTACAAAGTAGCTTCACATATTAGAAATCTCATAGTTTTTATGCTGGATCAAAAAACTTAATGTGTAGGGTGTTTGACTGGAATGCAACAGATTACGGATTTGAATCCTGGGTATGGCAATATATTTAAATGTGTTATTTAATAAAGGGTATTGTAACTGAATAACAACGAGCTCTCAAGTTAAGTACATAAATGTGGGAAGGTGTATCATAGCATGGGCTTTCTATGGGATCAATTTTGTCATGCCCCTTACCCACGAGGGCATGCGCCTTATGTCCCTATTGGAAAAATGGGGGTGCGCCAATTCTCTTTCTGGCACAGGGCACTAAAAGTTAAGTTACGGCTCTGGATCCGGCCATGCCCATTTTGCCTATGGGTCCTGTACCTGACACATTTAGTACTATGGTCGCTTCAGGGCCCTCATTCCGAGTTGTTCGCTCGTTCTTTTTCATCGCATCGCAGTGAAAATCCGCTTAGTACGCATGCGCAAAGTTCGCACTGCGACTGCGCCAAGTAACTTTACTATGAAGAAAGTATTTTTACTCACGGCTTTTTCTTCGCTCCGGCGTTTTAGGGGCGTGTGGCTGAAAACGCTACCGTTTCCGGAAAAAACGCAGGAGTGGCTGGAGAAACGGTGGGAGTGCCTGGGCGAACGCTGGGTGTGTTTGTGACGTCAACCAGGAACGACAAGCACTGAACTGATCGCACAGGCAGAGTAAGTCTGGAGCTACTCTGAAACTGCGAAGTAGTTTGTAATAGCAATATTGCGAATACATCGGTCGCAATTTTAAGAAGCTAAGATTCACTCCCAGTAGGCGGCGGCTTAGCGTGAGCAACTCTGCTAAATTCGCCTTGCGACCGACCAACTCGGAATGAGGGCCCAGATGCGACCATACCAGCAAGGCTTTTATCTGACCTAGTCGCACAGGATGCGACCAGTCAGATAAACAGTGATAGCAGCGTTAGGGAAGATAAATTTCCCTCCGCTGCAGCTCTCAGAGGTCCCTCTTCCTCCCTGCACCCTCCCCCAGTGCTTGCCGTGCTGCCAATCACTGCTGATTGGTCAGCACGGCAGGACCCCCCCACCCAGCGGCTGCAGACAATAGCAGCCGCTGGGAAAGTGTGAACCAACCCACCATAGCCACTCCCAGCCCCCCCCCCCCCCCCCCCCCTGTGTACCTGGCAGCTGTCTGCAGTGTAAAAAGTAATCTTGCAATGTTACTGATGTTACCGATCTTCCTGACCGATGTTCCAATGTTTGAGGGGGGGGGATTAAACATTAATAACAACAAAACATTTCTCTTACGTCATAGGGTTTACTGGGAATCCATTTAGTACCATGGGGTATAGATGGGTCCACTAGGAGCCATGGGGACTTTATCAAATTGATAGTGTGCACTGGCTCCTCCCTCTATGCCCCTCCTACCAGACTCAGTTTAGTAAATGTGCCCGGAGGAGCTGGTCACGTCTCTGGAAGCTCCTGAAGAGTTTTGTGCATTTATTTTATGTGTTTGTTATTTTCAGGCAGGACTGGATGGCACCAGACTGCCTGCTTCGTGGGACTTAGGGGGGGGGGAACTGCCAAACTTCTTGAAGGGTTAATGGTCTCGTTCCCCGCTTACAGGACACTAGCTCCTGAGGGAACTATTCGTAAGCCCCACCATGGCGAGCGTACATTCCCACAGCACACCACCACCCCTAACAGAGCCAGAAGAATGAAGTGTGGTGAGTACTAAGCCAGCATCCCGGTTAGCGGGTCGCTGGCTATTATGGTGGCATGAGGGTATGGAGACGCACGGATTATAAACGGGACGGACTGCATCTGACGATGTATACGCACACAGATGCTGAACAGCACACACAGTACACAGACTGGCAACATAGCCATAAAAGGAGTCTGTCTCCATTTTATGCAAAAGACACATACAGCCACTATAAAAAAGAGTGGGAAGACCGTGCGCCATTGAATGGCTTCACTATAAGCAGCTCACCAGCGCCATTTTCCCTCTGCAGCTGACACAGACGCTGACTGACAGGGATGCGTAGCTCCTCCGGAGAGACTCCAGATTACCTCAGCAGTACCAGGGGATCATAGGAAGGGAGCGATTGTTAGTGTACCGAGTCCCTAATCTATTTACTTAGTCTGTGATCCAGCTAAGCTTGGCATTAGCGTTAAGGGAGCAGTGTGCTGGTTCCATACTCCCTCTGTGTCTCCCTAGAAGGGCTCTTTGTAGGTTAATTGTGCATTTAACCTTTTCCTGTGTGTTTGTGCTGTCACTATACGTCAAGCAAAGAGTGTGTTTCATGTAAAGCACAGTGTTCCTCTTCGCCAGGGGGCTCACTAGTGTGTACTCAATGTAGTGTCCCTTCCCAGGCTAGTGGGGCAGAACCAGCATGGCTGGAATCCATTAGGGGAATGATTTCCACAATTTCTACCAAGTTATCTCGGACTGAGAAAGAGATGCAATACTTAAGACAATCTATGACTGAGTTTATGAAAAGAGACTCAGTACCCAAACCAGCATCTCAGTTCCCTGCCATTTGACCGCAAAAACGCACTTTGGCCCATATACTGCAGTCTGACTCGGATGATGAAGGGTCAGACATGGAGGAGGGTGAGGTGGACTCAGAGGTGGGGGATGGTACTCTGTCCCAGCAAATAGAGGCTCTTATAGATGCTATCATAGAAGTTCTGAATATCCCTGATAAGGTGACAGAGGAGAGTGAGGAATCCTATTTTAATATAAAAAAGAAATCCTCATCCACTTTTCCTGTTTCAGAGGAATTAAATACCCTGTTTGAACCATGGGTTAATCCTGATAGGAAATTTCAAATCCTTAAACGGACATTATCATCCTACCCTTATCTTCCTGAGGATAGGAAGAAATGGGCATCAGTATCCAGGCTCTCACGGAAAATTGTATTGCCTGTCCCGGGTGCTGCCTCCCTGAAAGAAATGGCTGACCGCAAGATTGGGACTACGCTCAAATCTTTATATACAGCTGCGGGGGTGGCCCAAAGACCCACTATAGCATGTGAGTGGATTACGCAAGCCATTGCTAAATGGTCGGTTAACCTAATTGAGGGGTTAGATACCTTACTTCAAGGGGAGGTTGTTTTGCTCCTGCATCATATACAGGACAAACTTTATGGTGGAAGCCATAAAAGAAATAGGCTTGCTTAAATCATGCACTACAGCTATGGCAGTGTCTGCACGCAGGGGTCTATGGCTACGCCAGTGGACAGCAGATGTGGACTCCAGGAGAGGCATGCCTTTCACAGGCAAGGCCTTATTTGGAGATGAACTTGACAAATGGATCTCCAAAGCTATTGCGGGTGAGTACACATACCTTCCTTCTGCAGCTCCCCCAGCTAGGAAGGCCTACTCAGGACCTAATTTACAGTCCTTTCGGACTGCCAAGTTTAGGGGCAAGCCCACCAGAGGCGCTAGTGGTAAACCATGCAAACCAGCAACTAGCGGTTCACAGGAACAAGGCTCAAGCTCTGCTTCCTCAAAACCTTCAGCATGATGGTGGACTGAGATGCCTGGAAGACTGGCAGGTGGGAGCCCGGCTAAAATTCTTCAGGCACATCTGGACAACATTGTGTCAAGATCCCTGGGTCATAGGACTTATTTCCCATGGCTACAGACTGGAGTTCCAGGAACTCCCACCTCACAGATTCTTCAAATCAGGCTTACCAGTTTCACAAGAGGCAAGTATAACTTTACAGAACGCCATTCAAAAACTGGTACAGACCCAGGTCAATGTTCCAGTTCTACCCCATCTGCAAAACAAGGGGTACTATTCCAACTTGTTTGTAGTACCAAAACCGGACGGTTCGGTGAGGCCGATTCTGAACCTCAAGTCATTGAACCAATACTTACAAGTGTTCAAATTCAAGATGGAGTCTCTGAGAGCGGTGATCTCAGGTCTGGAGGAGGGGGATTTCCTAGTGTCTCTGGATATCAAGGATGCATAGCTTCACATTCCGATCTGGCCACCTCATCAGGCTTATCTACGATTTGCACGGCAGGAATGTCACTACCAGTTCCACGCCCTGCCATTTGGTCTCTCCACAGCACCGAGAGTGTTCACCAAAGTGATGGCAGAGATGTTTCTACTCTGCAAACAGGGAGTGAACATAATTCCGTACCTGGACGATCTTCTGATAAAGGCACCGCCCAGGGAGCGGTTGTTGGACAGCTCAGACTACTCCTCGATCACGGGTGGATTCTGAACCTACCAAAATCTCACCTGGAACCGACACAGAGGCTTCCTTTCCTGGGGATGATACTGGACAGAGTCTCAGAGAGTGTTTCTTCCGTTGGAAAAGGCTACGATAATCCAGTCGATGGTTCGGGCTGTCCTGAAGCCAACCCGGATCTCGGTGCATCTGTGCATTCTCCTTCTGGGGAAAATAGTGGCCTCTAACGAGGTGCTAAAGTACGGAAGGTTTCATGCAAGGCCCTTCCAACTAGATCTATTGGACAAATGGTCCAGATCGCATCTTCACATGCACCAGAGGATCCATCTGTCGCCAAGAGCCAGGATCTCCCTTCTGTGGTGGCTACAGACTTCTCACCTCATCGAGGGTTGGAGGTTCGGGATTCAGAATTGGATTCTGCTAACCACAGACGCAAGCCGCAGAGGTTGGGGAGCAGTCACCCAGGGGTTGCAGTTTCAGGGAAGATTGTCAAGTCAGGAAACTGTCCTTCCAATAAACATCCTGGAACTCAGGGCTGTCTACAAAACCCTTCTGCAGGCCTCATATCTACTGTGGAATCAGGCCATTCTAGTCCAGTCGGACAATGTGACAGTGGTAACGTACACAAACCGACAGGGTGGAACAAAAAGCAGAGCAACAATGTCAGAGGTGTCAAGAATTGCCCTCTGGGCAGAAAAACATGCCGTGGCATTGTCGGCGGTCTTCATTCTGGGAGTAGACAACTGGGAAGCAGACTTCCTCAGCAGACACGACCTGCACCCGGGAAAGTGGGGCCTTCACCTGGAGCTGTTCCAGTGGTTGACACGTCGATGGGGATATCCATAAATTGGCATGATGGCCTCTCGACTCAACAAGAAGCTCAAGCGGTATTGTTCCAGGTCGAGGGACCCACAAGCAGTGGCGGTAGACACTATGAAACCTCCGTGGGTCTACCAACTGGTGTACGTGTTTCCTCCACTTCCTCTGATCCCAAGAATTTAAAAAAAAATAAAGAGTGAAAAGGTTCAAGCAATCCTCATTGCTCCGGACTGGCCATGAAGGACCTGGTATGCGAATCTTCTCGAGATGCTACTCGAAGATCCGTGGCCTCTACCTCTTCGCGAGGATCTTCTGCAACAAGGCCCGTTCGTCTATCAAGACTTACCACGGCTACGTTTAACGGCATGGAAGTCGAACGGCTGATTCTAGCCATGAGAGGGATTCCTGACAAGGTCATCCTGACTATGATCCAAGCCAGGAAGGGGGTAACTTCTAAACATTACCATTGTATCTGGAAGAAATATATCTCTTGGTGTGAGAGCAGACAATATTCTGCGGTGGAATTTCATCTTGGACGTTTCCTGCTTTTTCTGCAGTCGGGAGTGGATGGGGGCCTACGTTTAGGCTCCATTAAAGTCCAGATTTCGGCCTTGTCTATTTTCTTTCAGAAACAATTGGATTCTCTCCCTGAGGGTCAGACGTTCTTGAAAGGTGTTCTGCACATCCAACCTCCCTTTGTGCCTCCCATGGCACCTTGGAATCTCAATTTGGTGCTGCAGTTCCTCCAACCGGACTGGTTTGAACTGTTACAGGAGGTTGACGTAAAGTACCTTACATGGAAGACCGTCACACTGTTGGCCTTGGCTTCAGCAAGACGTGTATCGGAGCTAGGGGCGTTGTATCACAAGAGCCCCTACTTAATTTTCCATGAGAACAGAGCTGAACTCAGGACTCAGCAATTTCTTCATAAGGTGGTGTCTGTGTTTCACATCAACCAACCTATTGTGGTTATGGTTGTTACAGACACCTCTGCTACTTAAAAGTCTTTGGATGTTGTGAGGGCTTTGAATTTGTATTTAAAGAGAACAGCTCTTCACGGGAAATCAGACTTGCTGTTCGTTCTTTATGATCCCAATAAAATTGGGTGTCCTGCTTCAAAGCAGTTCATTGCACGCTGGATCAGGCTCACTATCCAGCATGCTTATTCCATGTCAGGCTTGCCGGTTCCAAAATCTGTTAAGGCCCACTCTACTAGGTTGGTGGGTTCTTCTTGGGCAGCTGCCCGGGGTGTCTCAGCTTTACAGCTCTGCCGAGCAGCTACTTGGTCACGTTCGAACACGTTTGCTAAGTTTTACAAGTTCGATACTTTGGCCTCTGAGGACCTTTAGTTTGGTCAATCAGTTCTGCAGGAACCTCAGCACTCTCCCACCCGGTTTGGGAGCGTTGGTACTTCCCCATGGTACTAAATGGATTCCTAGTATTCCCTAGAACGTAACAGAATATAGCATTTTAATTACCTAATGGTAAATCCTTTTCTCGTAGTCCGTATTAGGGTCTACTCGGCGCCCGCCCAGTGCTTCGTTCTTCCTGCACTGTTACTTGGTTAAGTATTCTGGTTTGTACAGCTGTTGCTTTTCCTGTTTCAAGTTTCCTTCTTGTTCTGTGTGTGCTGGTTCATAATCTCACAACTTTCCTTATCTATACTTCTCTCAAAGTATGTCCGTCTCCTCCGGGCACAGTTTCCTAGACTGAATCTGGTAGGAGGGGCATAGAGGGAGGAGCCAGCACACACTATCAATTTCTTAAAGTGCCCATGGCTCCTAGTGGACCCGTCTATACCCCATGGTACTAAATGGATTCCCAGTATCCCCTATGGATAACGAGAAAAGGATTTACCGGTAGGTAATTAAAATCCAATTTTTTTCTTCTTTTTTTAACTAAATCATTTTGGATAAGGTTAAATTCATGTTCTTCACCTAATTCACTTATTAAAAAAAACCGCAACAATTTCTGAGAGGTTTTTGGGGAAAACAATCGTCAGGTGAGTGGTTAAGAAGAGACTTCTTCTAATTGTTCTATTATTTATCTATTACTTACTCATAATAGCCACTTATACGTAATTGAGTTACTTCTTTACCCTGTTTCTGCTATAATGTATTATTGTAAATAAGCTCCTTTGCTATCTATCTAACATTTCACTCTGTCCTCTTGCATCATCTGGCTTATTAGCGATCTTGTTTTACTTCATCTCAATCACTTCCACAGTTTCCCCTCCTGCTTTCTGGTCTCTTGTGGATGTCACCAGCAGTGACACTGAATCTCAGCCTGGGGTCAGCTGGTCTATTCATATCTATAGAGGGGGGCCTCCTCTAGGGGGCTCAGCTGGCTGGATGAACATTAGCCTGGGGTGGTGGTAGTCCAGCAGCAAGGAGGAAGAAGAAGGTCACAGTGAGAGACAGAACAGAGAATGATAGATAGATAGATAGTGAGCGAGAGAGAGGAATGGACTGAGAATTTATAACAGGAGTTCTAGATGCTAATACAGACAATATAACGAATGTACATAGACAAATAAGTAGTGAGAGAGTGGAAGTATGAATAATACACAGAGATTGGAATACAGGAAATGTATATAGTAAGGGATAAGGATCCTCTCTATCGCTATATGCCTGTCATCTCCAATTGTAATGTATGCTCCCTTATCTAATCCAGTAACTGACAGTCTTCTTTTTTTCTCTCTCCTTGTTTTTATGCAGAGGATCGTGTGATTGAAGGTGAGTAGTTGCTTGTTTAAGTAATATCACATGATACTCCACAGGGATTTGTCAGGGAAAGGGTTAGGTTTCACTGTATACATTTCTATTCTTCGCCTCCCTTCCTTTTGTCAGTTTCTCCAGCCCTTCTTCTAACCATTTACTTTCTCTTCAGAACACCCTTCTCTCCTCTTCTCTTCTCACCCCCTCCCTATTATCTTGCTTTCCTTGTCACCTGACTCCTCTGAACATAATAATGAGCAAGCATTATGCAAATTATGTTAATTAGACTTTAATGGGAGAGCACATGACTGAAAAATCAAGAAAGAATTAGAGGAAAGAGAAGAAAGGAGAGATGAGCATGAGATATAGTGAGAGAAAGGCAAAATGAGTGGTAGACTGGAAGACAGATTGGTACCTACAGTAGAACACTATAATTAACCTAGAGCAAACCAGATAAACACAATGAGCACGGTACTATGAAAGTGATGGGGAGGGGGGAGGGGGGGGAGTCGAGTAGTGAAAGTAAGTAAGGGAGCAGGAAGACAAAACAGAAGACAAATGTGCTCAGATATAGCTGTTGTCAAAGGATTGTCAGTTAAAAACAGGGTTGATGTTATAAATGGTGGAAATACAGAAAAGCAGAGAGAGTGACAGCTATACTGATGAAAGAAGTACCAAGACTATCATAGCACATCTTTGGAGTAGAATAATATATTGACAATACAGTATTAAAGAAAAACAGCTACAACATAATAGAAAGAGTTTTGTTTATTAATTGTTTATTAACCCTTGCAATGGACATAGAGGTACACAGTATTACAATATATATTATTGTGTACAATCAGGCTGTTAATGCCTCCGCAATTAGTGATGGACTGAAGAGGGCCAGTTATTTAAGGTAAAGGTTGCATAGAATCTCCAGCTGTAAGTGAAGTAAATCTCCCATAATGCTTAGCCAGTAAGTAGCCAGTGGTTGTGGCTGACCTTCTGCACCATGACCGGGCCTGTGTCATTATACCTAAGTTCTGGAGACCCATTTAGTGAAATGTGAGTTAGGAGAGAGGTCAAATATTTCTCAGCAGGACACAGAGGCCTGTATGCACTGTGCAAAAGTCAGACTTTTGAATTTGGAATTCAAGTATTTAACAATGCATAAACTCAAATAAAGGAAATAAAACACATAATAAAATGTGACTACCATATTATTTTCTTTCTGTCCTTTTTTTCTCCTTTTCCACCACCATACTTTCTCCTTGTTTGTATAATTCTCTTTTCTATACACCTCAACTGGCTTACCAACTCTTTCTCTCCTCTTCAAATTTGAAATCTATTTTACCTCACTCTCCACTCCCTTGGGGCCTCTCTGTTTGCTATCTCCATGCTGTGGCTCACAGATAAGAGTCAGATGCTCCGTGACTTTCATATGCTCTTCCCTGGACAATAAAGATGGTTGTTCATGTCGACACTGGGAGAGATGGCTTTGAGTATTGTGGATAAACCCAGATGAATGAACTCCACAATAGCTGTGCATGTCTTCTCTCTGAGAGATAGCCATGAATATTACTGAAGTACAGTAGCTATGTAGATTCTAGTTCATGACAGCTGTCAATGTTCTCTTTGAAGAGCGTGGCGATGATATACTATCGAGCCATGAATCTCACATAGATACTGTAGCTGTGGGTTCAGAACATGGTAATTAGATGTTATTAGACCTAAAATATACTGTGTGACAGATCAGATACTATATATATCAGGGTTGGGTATGTTATACCGGCTGCCAGGATTCCGGCAGTCAGCATGCCGACACCAGGAGCCCAGCAGCAGAATGCAGATGGGGATGGGTGAGCGCAACAAAGCCTCTTGCTCGCTGGGCTCACCACAGGTTCTATTGCCACTCTATGCGTGTCATGGACGCCCACGAGTGGGAGTAGACCCTGTGGGTCAGCATTCCAAATGCCTGCATTTTTAGCATTCGGGATCCCAGCGTCGGCATGCTGCCCGCTGGGAACCCGAGCGCCGGTAATATAACTGCATCCCATATTATATATATATATATATATATATATATATATATATATGCAGAGAAAGGGGTGGTGTCTAAGGGAGCAGAACCCAATGATATATTCCAGAATTTGACCACAGAAATCAGGGTTTCTGGTTTGGATATAAGAACATCGGATATGCAATAATTAAGAAAACCACATTGGACTTACCAATTATTCGCAATATATGGTGTCCATATCTGATGTCTGCATTTTGATTATGTCAGTCATTTGTTATTCACTGTGATTGTTGAATACTTTTATATAAATATATAAAAAAATTATTTTAAAGTGATTTGTGGTCAAATTCTGGAAGATATCATTGGGTTCAGCTCCCTTAGACACCACCCCTTTCTCTGCATTTTTACTTCTGTACTCCATCTAACAGGGAGTACGTCTTGAGGTTGAGCTCTTCATTTAGCGCTATTGTTAGGTCTACCCCACTTTCTATATATATATATATATATATATATATATATATATACTGTGTAGATATAGATATTGTTAATGTTATCCAAGCCTGATAAGCATCAGAAATTATTAGCAGCATCAAGATTTTCCCTTGGGACTAAGTGGTGCACAGGTGAGTGTCACAATGGAGATGTACACTGTATGGTGCTAATTATACTGCTTAACCCTTTTTGTGCCATTTTAACCTCACTTGTCTTTTCAGGGTTTTTTCTTTTTTCTTTTTTTCTTTGCCAGTCACAAAAAAAAAACATGCTGCACTTCCCATACTGCCATTATAATGTCTTTTTGAGATTGTCAGTATGATCTCATTTCTTCAGACTTAAGCATGATTTATTGACGGCATTCATTAAATTGATAGTGTTTTATGTCATCTTTTTTGTCAGTTTCAGCATTTTAAATACTGTACAGTTTATTTAGTTTATTTTGCAAATGGAAAGAATCCACTTTATTGTAGTCATTTAATATTAAGTGGATAACTCCTTACAAGAAAACTGCTCTTAGATACAGCTGCTCAAGATATACAATAGGCAGATGAATAGCTATAGGAATAACTACAATTGTTCATGACCACTGTTCTTTTCACCATCACTGGGCACCTGATCCTTGTGCACTTGCAATGCACTACTTCCCCCTGGTCAGCTGAATGAGGTAAGACTGGGAGGGTTAAGGTTAGGTGGAGTGTAGAACAGCATTAGGCTGCAATAGTCTTCCGATTAGGTATACCTAAACTAGGTTTAGGAAGCAGGTTTTTATGCTTATTCCATGGAGGTTGTTACAGTTAGACTACAAAAGAGATTTAGGATTATGGAGTGGTTAGACCTAAGGTATTTGCCATTAAGGTAAGTATCTTGTGTTATTACTTTTTCAGTAAATGTTTTTGCAACAATTGTTATGCTTTAGTCAGATGCCATCAAGTGAAAATTAAAGAACCAAGATACACATCTCCATATGTGTAATATAGATTAGGAAGCACTCAATGAACATTAAAACCCCCCACAAAAATAAGATATTTTATTATGTGTAATTTCTGTAGGGACTATATCCCCAACATTAGATACTGTAGGCTGCATCCATTACCCATCAACAGTAATGATTTACATTAAAACCTCTATGTACAATAAACTTAGCTAGATTGTTTTCTGTCATTATAAAGAAAGGCCTGATTAATATTTGCATTACTGCTTTCCATTCTAACAAATGTCAGAGATGATGTACTTTTTACGCTTGCTATATATCACACAAATTCCTTGTATGTATGACTTCTAACAGCTAAAATAGGAGTTGTAAATTCAGTTGTGTGCAGTAAAAATAGGGACCTTAAAGTACACAGCACACTAATACCTCTTCTTTTAACACTGACAAGACTTTATTTAACGCAAATATAAAATGAACAATAAAACAGACTTGTAAATTTTACAGCGATAATTAAATTTTCTTTATTGGAAATGGGAGTTAACAGCTACACAAGCCGAGCAACTATAATATTAACATTATATATAACTTGATTTTATTCACTGAACACTATTAAATTTGATACCATAATTTAATTAACAACTTCTCTTAAATCCCTATCATGTGTACCTGTTGGATAATACAGTTAAACATTAGGAATAAAGAGAAGTAATTGATTTAAATTAGACAATATTTAAGGGTTTACTAGTATTATAATTATTATTAGTATTTTGCTTTTTATTATTTAAAATAATAATAATAATTATTATTATTATTATTATTATTATTATTATATCACAATATAAAACAAGAGGCTATTATAACTGTTACAAGTTGCTTAAATAAATAAATAAATAAATAAAAACAGTATATAATTTAATATTGTATTCAGTTTTAAGCCACATTTTGCTTTGATTAGTATGAGGCACATTCCAACTATTTAGTAGAAATATTGGCCCTCATTCCGAGTTGTTCGCTCGCTGCTAATTTTAGCAGAATTACTAATAGGCTAAAATCCGGCAGTTCTGCGCATGCGTATGCACAGCAGGGCGCACGCGCTAAGCAGTTTTACACAAAACTATGCTATTTTACTCATGGGCGAACAAAGCTTTTCAATCGCTCTGCTGATCGGAGAATGATTGACAGGAAGTGGGTGTTTCTGGGCGGAAACTGGCCGTTTTCAGGGAGTGTGCTAAAAAACGCAGGCGTGCCAGGTAAAAATGCAGGAGTGGCTGGAGAAACGGAGGAGTGGCTGGCAGGACGCAGGGCGTGTTTGTGACGTCAAACCAGGAACTAAACGGACTGAGGTGATCGCAATCTAGGAGTAGGTCTGGAGCTACTCAGAAACTGCAAGGAAATACTTAATAGCAGAACTGCTAATCTTTCGTTAGCAATTCTGCTATTAATAGCAGAATTGCTAATCTTTCGTTAGCAATTCTGCTATGCTAAGATACACTCCCAGAGGGCAGCGGCCTAGCGTGTGCAATGCTGCTAAAAGTAGCTAGCGAGTGAACAACTCGGAATGAGGGCCTATATCCCAAAGCAGGGAACCTTGTTCTGTTTCTGTGTTCATTCAGTATGATATATTTACTAATACTATTTAGTGATCTGTGATTAAATGCCATTATTTCTCCTCCCATGCAGAGTTGATGCATTGTGCTGGTCACTCATTGGTTTTGACGAAAGTGGAAACCATGCAAATGCATGTAAAAATAAAACCCTTTCTAATATATGGGTCCATACCCACTTGCTTCCATCTATGTGCATTTTTTGGATGCTGCATGTTCCATTTCAATGCCTTCAAATTATTTCACCACACTTCAAAAAGTCCATTAATCTCTACAGGAGTGCATTGCGTACATATCCATTGCGGATTAATAGAAGTAGCTTAACCAGCAATGTGATGTCATTTTCATTATCATGTCTATGGCCCTTTAATTTCTATGGCTCATTCATTTCAATGGGATTCAGCCTAACTGCATATACCCCTAAATGAATTTGCATAGAAAAGAATGTATCATATCATAGTAATCATAGTAATTGTTTTTTCCTCACATCAATTGCAGAGTATTGAATTGTGGTCAAAGCAGGGAGTTCCCAACTCCCAACACTCACTAGTCAATCACAAGTAGCTAGCATGGGACACCACTTGTGATTTGCTGAGTGGCTTTTAATTATATATATATATATAGAAGTTTTCAATGAAACAATCAGCGGCACTCAGAGACTGCAATAGCCAGGAATAAAGTGCAAGTGCTTTTAATCCATATAAACAAAAATGGGTGGTCCAACGTTTCAGGGCGCGGACGCCCCTTTGTCAAGGTGAACAAATGCAGAGTGAATAAAAAACAATTTGGTGTTACCTTTATGGTGTAGAAGACCCGGGAGGCGGGAGTAACAGCAGTGTCCGGGGGAGCGTGGCGCTTCCGTCCCGGTGAGTGTGACGTACAGGCGCCTCAGTCACATGGTACAGGCGCGTCACTGGATTCCGACGGTACCAAGGCAACCAGGCATGCTGTTGCCATGGTTACCTGGCGCTCCGTGGCTTCCTGCTCGCGGAGGTCCTGTGACGAGGCTGTGAAAGAAAATAGATAAACATAATAAAAGAAGCATATAGAACACATGAGCAGGCATTTAAGTAATTGCCTCTGATTCATATATAATACTATAAATACAATGTTACTAGGGAACAATGCCTACTTCAGCGACGTGTATTAGTGCAGTTGGATACAAGAACCACAGTGGACTGGCATCTGGCTAGCTACTAGAGGGGGCAAGGGAGTTAATTCAATGTGGCATAAGGGATAACTAGAAGAGGATGGTATAGTGTCCAGATATGTCTCTGCCAGGCGGCCAAATAGAACAGTTTAAAAGATGCTCCATTGTATTCTATCATTGAGTCCGCTGGGTTGCACGGTGTTTAATTTGAATATCCAGCTTGCTTCTCTTTGGAGCAGGGTGCCTGCCCTGTCACCTCCTCGCAGGCTGCTGGGAATGTGATCAATGATTTGAAAACGGAGGTCATTAAGAGAGTGTTGTTTTTCGACATAGTCGAACCCAGGATCCACTTTCACCTCTAGCTCTACTGGCAGATCATATAAGATACGGCACGTGCTTACTTGCACAACCACCTTCATCATTTATCTTATAACCTGCCCTTGCAAATATCAATATGTAGGCAAAACTATACGTAATGCCAGGGAACGTTTTGCACTACATAGATCTGCTGTGAAGGCTGCGTTGGCAAAAAAGAAATCTGAACAACCCGTGGCAAGACACTATGTTGAAAAACAACACTCTCTTAATGACCTCCGTTTTCAAATCATTGATCACATTCCCAGCAACCTGCGAGGAGGTGACAGGGCAGGCACCCTGCTCCAAAGAGAAGCAAATTAAACACTGTGCGACCCAGCGGACTCAATGATAGAATACAATGAAGCATCTTTTAAACTGTTTTATTTGGCTGCCTGGCAGAGACATATCTGGACACTATACCATCCTCTTCTAGTTATCCCTTATGCCACATTGAATTAACTCCCTTGCCCCCTCTAGTAGCTAGCCAGATGCCAGTCCACTGTGGCTCTTGTATCCAACTGCACTAATACACGTCGCTGAAGTAGGCATTGTTCCCTAGTAACATTATATTTATAGTATTATATATGAATCAGAGGCAATGACTTAAATGCCTGCTCATGTGTTCTATATGCTTCTTTTATTATGTTTATCTATTTTCTTTCACAGCCTCGTCACAGGACCTCCGCGAGCAGGAAGCCACGGAGCGCCGGGTAACCATGGCAACAGCGTGCCTGGTTGCCTTGGTACCGTCGGAATCCAGTGACGCACCTGTACCATGTGACTGAGGCGCCTGTACATCACACTCACCGGGACGGAAGCGCCACGCTCCCCCGGACACTGCTGTTACTCCCGCCTCCCGGGTCTTCTACACCATAAAGGTAACACCAAATTGTTTTTTATTCACTCTGCATTTGTTCACCTTGACAAAGGGGCGTCCGCGCCCCGAAACGTTGGACCACCTATTTTTGTTTATATGGATTAAAAGCACTTGCACTTTATTCCTGGCTATTGCAGTCTCTGAGTGCCGCTGATTGTTTCATTGAAAACTTCTGCATGCATGTTCCAGATGGCACCGGAGCACCATTGAACTTATATGGAGAATGCCGATCCGAATATATACTACATATATATATATATATATATATATACATACACTGTATATATATATATATATATATATATACACTGCTCAAAAAAATAAAGGGAGCACTTAAACAACACAATGTAACTCCAAGTCAATCACACTTCTGTGAAATCAAGCTGTCCACTTAGGAAGCAACACTGATTGACAATCAATTTCACATGCTGTTGTGCAAATGTAATAGACAACAGGTGGGAATTATAGACAATTAGCAAGACACCCCCAATAAAGGAGTTGTTCTGCAGGTGGTGACCACAGACCACTTCTCAGCTCCTATGCTTTCTGGCTGATGTTTTGGTCACTTTTGAAAGCTGGCAGTGCTTTCACTCTAGTGGTAGCATGAGACGGAGTCTACAACCCACACAAGTGGCTCAGGTAGTGCAGCTCATCCAGGATGGCACATCAATGCGAGCTATGGCAAGAAGGTTTGCTGTGTCTGTCAGCGTAGTGTCCAGAGCATGGAGGCGCTACCAGGAGACAGTCCAGAACATCAGGAGACGTGGAGGAGGCCGTAGGAGGGCAACAACCCAGCAGCAGGACCGCTACCTCCGCCTTTGTGCAAGGAGGAACAGGAGGAGCACTGTCAGAGCCCTGCAAAATGACCTCCAGCAAGCCACAAATGTGCATGTGTCTACTGAAATGATCAGAAACAGACTCCATTAGGGTGGTATGAGGGCCCGACGTCCACAGGTGGGGGTTGTGCTTACAGCCCAACACTGTGCAGGACGTTTGGCATTTGCCAGAGAACACCAAGATTGGCAAATTCGCCACTGGCGCCCTGTGCTCTACACAGATGAAAGCAGGTTCTCACTGAGCACATGTGACAGACATGACAGAGTCTGGAGACACCAAGGAGAACGATCTGCTGCCTGCAACATCCTCCAGCATGACTGGTTTGGCAGTGGGTCAGTAATGGTGTGGGGTGGCATTTCTTTGGGGTGCCGCACAGGCCTCCATGTGCTCGCCAGAGGTAGCCTGACTGCCATTAGGTACCGAGATGAGATCCTCAGACCCCTTGTGAGACCATATGCTGGTGCAGTTGGCCCTGGGTTCCTCCTAATGCAAGACAATGCTAGACCTCATGTGGCTGGAGTGTGTCAGCAGTTCCAGCAAGACGAAGGCATTGATGCTACGGACTGGCCCGCCCGTTCCCCAGACCTGAATCCAATTGAGCACATCTGGGACATCATGTCTTGCTCCATCCACCAACGCCACGCCACGTTGCACCACAGACTGTCCAGGAGTTGGCGGATGCTGTAGTCCAGGTCTAGGAGGAGATCCCTCAGGAGACCATCCGCCACCTCATCAGGAGCATGCACAGGCGTTGTAGGGAGGTCATACAGGCACGTGGAGGCCACACACACTACTGAGCATCATTTTGACTTGTTTTAAGGACATTACATCAAAGTTGGATCAGCCTGTAGTGTGTTTTTCTACTTTAATTTTGAGTGTGACTCCAAATCCAGACCTCCATGGGTTAATAAATTTGATTTCCATTGATAATTTTTGTGTGATTTTGTTGTCAGCACATTCAACTATGTAAAGAACAAAGTATTTAATAAGAATATTTCATTCATTCAGATCTAGGATGTGTTATTTTAGTGTTCCCTTTATTTTTTTGAGCAGTGTATAATGGTCAGGTTTCTTATGGGCTCTTTAACATTATACTGCGCACTCTAAGGTGGCAAAGTAGCCACACCAAGGGTCCAAATATAACTCATTATCATGGGGCCTACAGCTCAGGGGTGTTGAAAAAAGACCTAGCTCTTTTTAACATGTCATCTGTATTCTTTGTGAGTGTAGATCATGCAATATTTTTGCCTCTATAGAGCTTGATAGTTCAGCACTAACCACTCTGAGTTGGTTCAGCTCTGATAGGACTGTGTATTGTTTGCAGAGGATTTTAGTCTTTAGGAAAAAAACCCTACATGTGTAACAGTTGTATTCCCCAAATGGAGAGCAATAAAAGCCAGCAGTACAACCGTAAATATTTCTGTTTATGTGCAACACATTATTAAACATACATTTACAAACATGTTTATTATATAGAACTGTCACAGCAGTGTCCCTTTTGAATACAATGCTGTGACACAGCATCCTAAATCGATAGCAAACCATCTACAATAAGTCGTCATGTATATATATGCACTAAGTACATAAAATCTGTATTTATGCTTACACAGCTATGCAAATAACTAAAAAACAATTGTCTTGGAGTTTTAGTTGGTAAAATGCCACTTTGGGTCATTTCTGTACATTACAGTAGAAACAAAAATCTACAAAAATTGACTGTTCTTTTAAAAAGCAAACAGCAATAGATCCTCAATATCGGCATATCATAAGCCAATGGCCTTCATACAACAGCGCTTTTAGATGTGAACCATTGCTTGCTTTTCCCAAACACAGGCCCTGTCACCGTGTGCACTATATGCTACTGCTAACCACATGGCGGAGGGAGTCATTCACAGACCAATAATAGTGCCTAAGAATGATGTACTTGAATTGAGGATTGAAATGCTTTAGTAGCCAGGAACTTCCTCTTCTGCATGCTCTTAGCAGGGTGCTATTTTTAAATTACTTGTCTTACTAAAAGTTTAAATTCTGCACTTACTAGAAACGTTAATGCTAGTGGAACTGGACATGTGGGTAATAGTAGTTGGTACCAGTTGTCTACTAATTTAATCCAAAAGTGCATTTCAAAGAAAACCTGCAACAACTGTGTTTTCCTTGCTTGCCGGTATTACTACTGTTTGTGTGCAATTTATTTTAGAGAGTTACTTGTCAAATAATTAAATAATAATACGATATTTAAATAAATCAATAAATCAATAATAATAATAATAATAATAATACAATATTTAGGTGCTAGTACATCTTATTTAATGGTGCAGTGTGCAGACATGTTTAGCTGTTGCCCTTACTTGCCCTGTAGTAATATGGCAGAATAATGTTTTGAGACATTCCTAAATTTTGCCTGTTGGTGAAATACTGTATATGGAAATGTTTAGCCCTAATGTATAGTGGCCTGATCACCTGGCATGTCTGATAGGCTCCCGTGTTAGGTAACAGTAAATTCCCCTAAAGGGCTGTTACCTGCAGCATATAGTGTGGTGAGAAGATACCACTGGGGAGATGTATCAAACTTTCTAAAGAGGACAGGTGGAGAAGTTGCCGCTAACAACCAAACAGCTTATAGCTATAATTTTATAGAATGTATTCGATACATAATAGCTAGAAGCTGATTGGTTATTAAAGGAAACTTCTCCATTTGTCTTCTTTGGAAGGTATGATATCTCCCCCAAATGCAGTAGCAGGGCCATGATCAAGCTTTTTGCATCAACACATCCATTCCAGTCAGTGTATACTGGTGGTGGTATTTGACTATTTGACTGCCCCACCCACTTGGCTGATATGAAATGCATTGTCAAGTCCAAACCAACTCCTCTTTTCCTATCTTGACTCAACAACTCACAAGCTGGGAAGGAATTAGTAGGCAAGTATGCCACATCTGGTTCTATAAGAACATGCTGTAAGTACAGTAGACTAATGTTTACCAAACAATGTAGGCATCTACTGCATGTATATACTGTAAATACCTTTATGCTTTAATAAAAATTACACTAATTACAGAAGTATAAAATTGTACTACATAATAAAAGTAACACATAATTTCCAATATAAATTATTAGGACACAAGAAAAAGAAAACAGTCTAGTAGCTTTAATAGTTGAGTAGAAGATAAGATTTTCATGAGTGATTTAATACTTGTGAAATCACACATTAGCAAATGGGGTATTTCAAAAGTGTAATCGCAATTTATCTGTCCTATTTGCATTTCTTAGCAATTTGCTTATAATCCACAGGGAACGTCTCAAAAGTGTGTAGCAAATGCCACTTAATTGCAGTTTGAAAAAGCTCCTGTATATTAAATGTGACATGTGTAAAGTGAACGGTGTGTGCCGTATTATAGCATCTAATATGCTAACTTCATGACACTCTGGTGATATAACTGGTGTCATTATTACCAACACGTTACGTTATTCACCATATGACAATTATGTTCATCTACCTGTTCACAAAGACTTTTCTGTTGAGGTATGCCTACAATGTATATAGATTGGGCAGCATAACCTGTGGGTAAAGAATGCTATTGCAGGGCATAATAACACAATGCAGGGCACAATGAACAGATGTATTAGCCTGCTCATGTGCTATTTCTTGAGCGTCCTCCTCCAAAGCATGTTAGTGTAGAACAGGGGCTCCCAACCATGGTCATCAAGGCACACTAGCAGTACTGGGTTAAAGAATATCCATACTTGACACAGGTTAATTACTTAGTACTTTAGCTATTTTGATGTAACCATCTGTGCTCAAGCATGGATATTAATAAAACCTGGACTGTTAGTGTGCCTTGAGGACTGAGGTTGGGATTAACACTTGTTTAATGTTAAAGGGCATTTTGTAACGTTTGTTTCTCCTGTGGATGGTTCCATAGTCCCAAACCTATATCATATTACACTAATGTTATAGTCTTGATTTGCAGTAAAATTCTCTATTGGGTAAAATTGGGGCTCTACTACAAAAATAGGTACAATGGCATCACATTAAAAAACCTTGACATTTGTACATTGAAGCATGTCCATCATAAGGTTTTTTTTTTTTTAAACATTAAATTTTTATTGAAGAGTTTTCACACAGAAATGGGGAACAGAAAAAAGAGATAAGGGAAACATAGGGGTAGTCCAGAATGGTTACAATAATCAACGTACACACAACACACAGTTGGATGAATAAACGATTCGTTACATTGGGCGTTCCGAAACCGGAAGAAGAGAAAGCACAGAGAAGAGACATACCAGATATTTTTTATTTATTTATTTATTTCTGTTATCACAACATCCTTGAGGAGGACAGTCTAGGTGGGGCAAAGCACAGACAAATCGATTGGAGAACTATAGACGGTTAGCCTACCTTCTCTCCCCCTATAGTCGGACCAGCTTAACCATTTCAAGTGGATAGAGTTAGCTGAGGAAGAATATTTAGCCTCCGCTGTTTCGAAAATGAAATGTTTATGAATCTTATTTTGTATAATCGCTAAGGAAGGAATATTCTCAGATTTCCACAATTGTGCTATAGCAGCTTTAGTGGCTATCAAGATATGCCCCAAGACGTAGCGATCCCCTGCAGAGAGGTGGTCTACGTACAAATGAAATAACGCTAGAGCCAGATCTATCATAAGGTATTTTGATATTAGGGCAAAGATGCCAAATTATTCCTTCTCTCTAAAAAAACATTGAGTTAACAGCCGCTATCCCAGCAGTGTTTGCAACATATGCCAGGTTTTTAGGGCTGTGACTAGAAATTACTGGCATGACAAGATTTTTAAGGGCACTCACTTGTACAAGCTACTTTTCAGCTCTGCATTGCTAAAGTCACTTCATCATTCAGATTAATTGCAGCAAATCTAAAAATTACACACTTCTAAACAAGTAAACAGTTCTAAAATAAAATAGAAATAAGAAAAAACCCATACAATCTGTACAGGTATTTAGCTGTGGGGCATATGTTTTTAGTTATACTTCAAATTAGATATTGGGCAGAAAAGTACAATAAAATATGCAGTATTTCTCATATTCTACATTTTGTATGCAGTAGTTTGGAGTTTTCCTTTGCCTCCACTTTTTCATTAGAGACATCTAAAGCTGATCTTGTCTTTTCATAACATATATGATTCAAAGATTTTTTCAACTTTCATAAAACAGTATACACAGTGATATACACAAAACCTGATTGATAACATCTTCTGATCCTTATAAAGTATAATAATAACCCCTTCACCGCTGAGGTTTTCTTCTCCCCTGTGCTGAGCCAGTTTTGTCACTTTTTGGGCTGGTCACATTCTAACATCAATATGAGAAGTTTGAGTCTTTTTGGAGAAAGAGCGCTATATAAATAACATTTATTATTATTATATTATTCATGCAGTACCCACACATGCAGTTATGTTTTGTCAGAAGGCTTTGAGTGATCAGAAGAAATATCATTTGTTTGCTTATTCCTCCTGACATGGCAAAGAAAATCTACCCAAATGGTCAAAAAGGGTTGTTTTTTTTCTACAAAAGGCAAGAAAGTGAACTAAAAAAGTAAATGTAATATATGTTTTCTGCCTACCAACCACCAAGAAGAACCTGTGTACATTGCTTTGGTATCAACCAGCTTTCCAAAACCATAAAATACACAATGTACATATAAGTTTTCACAATAAAATTTGGTGTTTTTTTTTACTGCGTTTGAGCGTCTTTTCAGGATGCGCATCTTTTTCTTTTTCAGCAACTTGCACTGTCAACTCCATATGAAAATGGGGTTATGTGAGGTATGTAGACAGGGAGTGCATTGGGTATGTTATCACAAATTGCAACCAAGATGGCTGGTAAAAGTTGTAAATTTGGAGGGACTGGAAGTGCATGTACTAAACTCCTGGTGCAAGTTGTGAGCTGATATGGTGACAGCTGAAGTCTGCATCTGATCGTCCTCCTACCCTAGACTATCTAATGTTTCTGCATTGTAGGGGATTATTGTCTGGTGATTACACTGATAATAACTACTAAGGCACATCAATTGAATATGGGGACTCCCCTTTTTCAAACAAAGATGCCCCCAAGTTTTTAAATGCCCTTGGTCTTCTGAATTTTCTGTATGTTGTGGCTGGGAAGATGTAGCCCTAGATGATGTCATCATACACCAGTGACGTGCGGTGAGGTGAATGGATGGGGATGGGTGTGAATGCTGGGAGCCTCTTTCACCTCCTACTCACTGTAACTCACCCCTCAGTACACTAAGCTACAATGTCCATCAAGTCTCCCTGTATCTTCTCTTACTGCTGCTGACTGAACTCCAACTACAGTGCACTTCCTGGTCACATGACACATTTACATCAATCAGTGCACAATGCCCACCCCCACACTCAGGGGCATTGCTCTATTAGCTCAGTTTCTGTGCAGCTTTACAGCCTGTGGTGTGGCCCCACCCCCAGCTCTGCAAAACAGTGTTTGACTGTAGAACTGAGGCAGAGCTGTTGCTGCCTCATTTCTCATTTACCTGTAGCTCCAGAGATTTCCATAAAGCTGGTGAGTGTTAGCTATAAAAAGGATTACAATAAACATAGAATATATTTATGTTATAAATATCTACAAAATGCTGATAACAACATGGGGGAGAGTCCAGAGCCTTCCTGGCTGGGGGCTTTAAAAACTATGATGTCGCATATGTCATTTCAGCTCACTGCCAATGCTAATAAAACACAAGAACTGCAACAAGCAGTGGCTAACCTAACTGCTAAGGCTGATGCTTACCATCCCCCGCTGTCTACAGGTGCACAAAAACTTGCTTTCCCTGCAATCCTTTCAGATTCTGATGATGATGTACAGGCGGATGGGGATGATGGGGACCCCATTAGTGGGATTCCACCCCTACACAGGGTATAGAACCCCTCATATTGGCTATACGGGATGTGTTATAGCTCCCCCTGGAGGACGCTACTAATCAGCAGTAATTTTTCCTCCCACAAGACAAATTGACGGTCACCTTTCCTGATCCCAAAGAATTGGATGATTTATGTAAATTAGCCTGGAAAACTCCAGATAAAAAATATCAGGTGTCCAAAAGTTTTGAAATACCTTCCCATTTGCCCCTGAAGGCAGGAAATTCTGGGAAGAATCTCCAGCAGTAGACGTCTCTGTCTCTCGCCTTTCTAAAATGGTGGTGCTCCCTGCTCCGGGCTTTTTTATGGTAAAGCACCCGGGGGATAGGAAAATAGAAACCATGCTAAAATCTATCTACACAGCTGCAGGTGTAACTCAAAGGCCAGTCATTGCTGGTTGCTGGATGACGCATGCCATTCATACATGGGTTACTCAGATTCAGGAGCGTCTTTCAGATTATATGACATTGGTTACTACTGTTACTTTCCTGAAACACATTCAGGACACGGCAAGAGTCCTCTGTGACTCCCTTAAAAAGATTGGCAATATAAATGCTAGAACCACTGCTGGGCTGTGTCTGCACGCAGAACCTTATGGTTGCGTCAATGGATTGCAGACGCTGATTCCAAACGTAATGTGGAATCTCTTACCTTCACAGGTGAATGGCTCTTTGGAGGTGAATTGGACGCATGGATCTCCAAAGCTGCTGTTGGGAAATCCATGTTTCTCCCTTCAGGGGCTCCGCCTGCTAGGCGTACCTACCCGGGACCATCTACTCAGTCCTTTCGGCCCTCCAGATTTCGATCTAGAGCCCGGGGTGCCTCCAATGCAGCTAGAGGCTCCAGAGGTAAGCCTAAGAAAGCAGCCGTTGCCGGCTCTCAGGAAAAAAGCACCAGTTCAGCTTCCAAAAAGACTTCGGCATGACAGTGCCCACCCACCCCGAGAGGATCTCGTGGTGAAAGCTCGGTTACGTCACTACAGCCACATCTGGGATGGTTCCTGCCAAGATGCCTGGGTAAGGTACCTTATCTCTCAGGATTACAAGCTGGAGTTCGACGGTGCTCCTCCCCAGCGATTTTTCAAATCAGACTTGCCAGTTTTGGAAAATATGCATGTTACGCTACTACTGGCCATCGACAAGTTGGTCCAGTCCCAGGTCATTGTTCCAGTACCCTTGCTACAGCGAGGACAAGGTTACTACTCCAGTCTATTTGTAGTGCCAAAACCAGACGGGTCTGTGAGACCCATTTTGAATCTGGAGTCCTTGAATCCTTACCTGAAGGTTTTCAAATTCAAGATGGAATCTTTTAGAGCAGTGATCGTGGGCCTGGAACAACAGGAATTCCTTGTGTCCCCGGATATCAAGGATGCCTACCTACATATCCCGATTTGGCCTTCTCATCAGGCCTATCTACGGGTCGCCCTACTGAATGATCACTACCAGTTTTAGGCGTTGCCCTTCAACCTGTCTACAGCTCTGAGGGTGTTCACAAAGGTGATGGCAGAAATGATGTTCCAGCTCAGAGTTGAGGGGGTCAACATTGTCCCTTACCTGGACGATCTCCTGATAAAAGCAAGTTCCAGGGAGCTTCTACTGCTTCATATAGATCGCACTATCCAACTTCTGTCTCACCACGGGTGGATCCTCAATCTGCAGAAGTCTCAACTGGAACCGTGTCAAAGGCTTCTGTTTCTGGGTATGATATTGGATACTGTAGCTCAGAGTGTGTTCCTCCCAGAGGACAAGGTGAGAACACTTCAAGAGATGGTTTGCATGTTTCTCCGACCTGCTCAAGTTCAAAATTGTTGGGGAAAATGGTGGCCTCGTACGAGGCGATACAGTTCGGTAAGTTCCAGGTCAGACCCTTCCAATTGGACGTCCTGAACGAGTGGTCTGCTTCACATCTTCAGATGCACCGAATGATTCAACCCAGGCCAGGATTTCACTCCTGTGGTGGTTACAGCCTTCCAACCTGCTGGAAGGTCGACGTTTCGGGATTCAGGATTGGATCTTCCTCACGACGGATGCGAGCCTAAGAGGATGGGGAGCTGTCACCCAGGGGGCGCAGTTCCAAGGCAGGTGGTTTGCCCAAGAGGCCCTCCGATCAACATTCTGGAACTTCGGGCTATCTGCAATGCTCTGATTCAGGCCTCCCCTCTACTCAGGCGATCCAGGTTCAGTCAGACAACTCCACGGCAGTGGCATACATCAATCGACAAGGAGGGACAAAAAGCAGGACCTGCATGCGAGAAGTGTCAAAAATACTTCTCTGGCCGGAAAAAATGCAAGAGCGCTGTCTGCAATTTTCATTCCAGGAGTGGACAACTGGGAAGCGGACTTCCTGAGTCTCCATGACCTCCACCCTTGAGAGTGGGGATTACATCCTCAGGTATTTCAACAGATTGTCAACAGGTGGGGATACCCACAGATAGACATGATGGCATCTCACCTCAACAAGAAGCTTCGCTGCTACTGCTCGCAAACCAGGGACCCTCAGGCGAGTGCAGTTGATGCACTGACGTCGCCTTGGCCTTACCGGCTGGTCTACCTATTTCCTCCGATTACGTTGATCCCAATGGTGCTCCAACGGATTAGACATCACAGAGTCCAAGCAATCCTGATTGCGCCAGATTGACCCCAAAAGGCGTGGTATGCAACTCTTCTGGACATGTTCATAGAAGAACCTTAGCCTCTGCCGCTAAAAAAGGATCTTCTCCAGCAAGGACCGTTCGTCTACCCGGACTTACGTCGGCTTCGTTTGACGGCATGGAAGTTGAGCGGAATATCCTAGCTCACAAAGGGCTTACCAAAAAGGTCATTGCCACTATGGTGCAAGCCAGAAAACCTGTGATGTCAAAACATTATCATCATATCTGGAGGAGATATGTCTCTTGGTGTGAGGACCGCACGTATCAGTTTCACTTGGGACGTTTCCTACATTTCCTGCAGGCTGGTGTGGATAAAGGCTTACGTCTGGGTTCCATTAAGGTCCAGATTGGCCTTGCAACTATGCCGAGAGTGGCTACCTGGCTACTTTTGTGAAATTCTATAAATTTGATACCCTGGCCAGAGAGGATACCCAGTTTGGACAGGCGATGCTACAGCAGTCTCTGCACATTCCTGCCCGTTCTGGAAGCTTTGGGGCATCCCCATCTTACTAATTCTGTCCCCAATATCCCTTATGGATGTTAGAGAAAATAGGATTTGAAATAGCTACCGGTAAATCCTTTTCTCGCAGTCCATAAGGGATTATCTGCAGGTTATCTGTTCTGTATTTCTTCTTCAGCTGTTGCTGTTTTTCTGTTGTCAGCCGTTGCTGTGCAGGTTATGTTATGGTGTGCTGGTGTGAAAAGCTCACCACACTTCTTGTTGTCATGTTTCCTTCTGTCAAGTATGTCCTTTCTCCTTCGGACACTGTTTTACCTATAACTGGCTGTGGGAGGGGGCATGGAGGGGAGGAGCCAGCACACCCAGATGAAGAAATTTAAAGTGCACTGGCTCCTTTGGACCCATCTATACCCCATCGTACTAATTCTGTCACCATTATCCCTTATAGACTATGAGAAAAGGATTTACCGGTAGGTATTTAAAATCCTATTTTTTCCATGCAGGGGCATATCCAGAACTTTTTGGGACCCATAGCAAAATATTTGAATAGACCACTATACTCTTCTAGAGAGACGCCTCTCACAACAGCAACTGTTCTTTTATGCCCAGTAGAGGTGTAGTCATTTTATGAATGTTAGTGGTGCCCTAGTTCATGTTGTGCCCCATATAGGCGTACCCAGTGCAAATTATATCATATTATAGTGCCTCAAGTCAGGGGCGTAGCTATCTCATTTGGGGCCCCATAGCATAATTCCATGCACATCCCCCCCCCTGCACAGAGGCGCCCCCATAGAGCACTCACCATTGTGGCTGCTGTGTGCTGCTGCACTGCCACCACATCTACTCTCTTGGCTGGCCCAGATCAGTCCACTGTCTCTTTACAGACGCTGGGTGGAGGCGTGGCCGTGGTCCGGGGACATCGGACGTCCCTGCATACTCAGCCATGCCTCCTCCCAGCATTAGTTAGTACCAGGGGAGGCGGAGCCGGCCAGGTAAGCAGGTGTGGCTGCAATACAGCAGCGCAGCACACTTCTTGTAATGTAAAAAGCTGCCAGCCCCGGGGCTCAGAAGCTGGGTGCAGGGGAAGGCACGGGCCCCAGAGACGGCTCGGGCCTCATAGCAGCCGCATCCCCTGCACCTATGGTAGCTACGCCCATGCCCCAAGATAACAATATTTCACATTGTACAGCCACCAGTAAGCGTGCCACATAGTGCCCCCAGTTCACATTATGCCACATAGTGATTAATGGGCAATTGCAGGAACCTAGTGACACATTGGTGCCTTGTGTGTAGTGAGTCAGGTCCCAGAGATGGACCCCCTAAGCCTCTGGGCCCCATAGCAGTGCCAGTCCCTAAACCCACTATAGCTACTCCCAAGTTTCCATGTATTCAATTAGGGAGCAACAGCCATACGATTTCTGACCAATTCTGTATCTGACCCATAGTCACTACTGTATATAGAGTGCCTACGCGGTTTGAGGGATATTTGAGAGAAAATATTCTATGTAAGCAAAGGGGAAAAAAAGTTTGTTGCTACTTATTTCACTAAAGCAACACATAAACCAGATGTGCTTGACCTGCTACCCAGTTCAAGTAAGCCTTCCCAGGTCCTGGTGCTACCAGTGATATATAATATTATGGTTTCTGTTACTACTAGTATCACAATTACATCAGTGCATGCATTGCATGGATTGTCATCCCATATTACTATATATGTATATGTGGCAATAAGGGAAAAATTTCAGTTTTGGCCCCTCTCACCTGTAGGACCCGTAGCAGCTGTACTCCCTATAGTTCCTGAGAAGTGCTCCTTAACATCTCAAAGTAGTGTTGTAAGGCTTCTAACAAGTGTAAGAAAATTGTATTGATAAATGCACCAAAATTTATACAAGCTACTTGTTTACTTTGTTGCAACAGTGTTACAGCTCCTTGATTAAAACAGTAAACCATTAGTGCTAGAGAAATGAAAGTTTCTAATGCTGATTTAAGATCGTTAATAAAGAATAGGCTATACAGTTGAATAGAATGGAAAATTAATTGCCCTGATCTGAATTTTGAGGCTGAGAAGACAAATGTATATACAGGTTGAGTATCCCATATCCAAATATTCCGAAATACGGAATATTCCGAATTACGGACTTTTTTGAGTGAGAGTGAGATAGTGAAACATTCGTTTTTTGATGGCTCAATGTACACAAACTTTGTTTAATACACAATGTTATAAAAAATATTGTATTAAATGACCTTCAGGCTGTGTGTATAAGGTGTATATGAAACATAAATGAATTGTGTGTATGTACACACATTGTTTAATGCACAAATTTATGAAAAATATTGGCTAAAATTACCTTCAGGCTGTGTGTATAAGGTGTATATGAAACATAAATGCATTCTGTGCTTAGATTTAGGTCCCATCGCCATGATATCTCATTATGGTATGCAATTATTCCAAAATACGGAAAAATCCTATATCCAAAATACCGCTGGTCCCAAGCATTTTGGATAAGGGAGACTCAACCTGTATTATTTGATGATAATGTTGTTCTGTCAGATCCACACACACTTTCCATGCTTTTCTCCTACTGCAGCCCCTTTTCCTCTTATAGCTATATACACTCACCAATACTTTATTGCCCCGTGGACTTCTCCATACAGTTATTGTTTATTACTCATGTTCAAAACAGACAACAGAGAGGTGAAAACTGAAAAGAACCAGTGTCAGGAACCAGATCAACATTGTCAATATGAAATCAACAGCATAGGCAAAGTCATGGACATTGCAAAGGACAGAGCTGGAGGAGTTCAATCAATGTCAAAAGGTTTAGGCAAAGTAAATACATGGAATTATAACAGAACAAATAGACAGGCAAGGCAAGAACAGCTTAATGCACAGTGGGCAATGCATACATATGAGACCAACTATTTATATGTAAAGTAGCCTGTAACTATTAATTTGTGGGTACAAATCATGTTCTTGAGTTCTGTGGCGTATGTAGGCTGGGTAATTAGCGCACAGCAACCTAGACACAGGGGCCAATTTTGAGTTGCAGGTACTATAGGTCAGTCACAGTTACACTTTCATTGCATGCATAAAATTAAGGTCCTAATTCAGAGGTGGATGCTAAGTAGTAGCAGCTGCGACTTTTGTTGCAGCTGCTGATGCAAAATGATACTTATGATGTAGCTGTCCACAGATATGTGCACCAGCTACAGCTCTAATCCACTGCAGTGCGCAAACAGTCGAACCTTCGAGTGCACATCAGCCAAACCATTAGACTTATGGTTGTACAGAAAGTCCGATGCTACCAGAGGAACTGCACCTTTTGTATGGATCTCCATGCAGATCTGATCACATTTAGCAAACAGTGACCATTGGGACAGATGCGCACTGTCTCAGATGCATGCACTTAAGTAAACCATCAGGTAAAACATCATGCCCCAAATGCAGAGTTTTACCCATATAATGAATTTTATGCATCTATGTGACCACACGTCTCCCATCCTTACACATGGTTTCATTGCTGACATAATTATCAGTGTGGATTTGTGGTAAGCTAAGATACACGTCCAGAGGGTGGCGGCTTAGCGTTTGCACTGCTGCTAAAAGCAGCTAGCGAGCGAACAACTCGGAATGAGGGCCATGGTTTTGCCCATCTGCTAACAAAGTTGCTGCTACGATCAGGTCTGAATTAGGCCCCCTGTGCGGCTGAAATGTGTATGGTGCTTTAGTATGAATGTATGTATGAAAATATATTGCTTCCACCTGTGACACTACAAGTGCCAGCATGCATTTACAGCCTATAACTGTTCTTACATGATGATACCAGCATGCCTATTGGTTTTAGTGCATACTATCACTAATAATAATAACAACACAAGTTTGCACAACAAGTATTGCCTCCTATCCTAAGGCAAGAATAATAATGCCCTCCACACTAAATACATACAAAATATTTCCCTCTTTAATAATATTAATGTCAGATACTATTTTTACTAGTAATGACTTATAATATTGTGTTTAGTAAAGCCCCATTAAATTTTAAATATTGATTCCCTGTGCATACATGATGTCAGGTTGAGTGTGCATAGTGACTGAATGTATTCTGTGTGTGTACTCAATAACAAGTTCTGCTCTGTGTATATTAATCGTACTGGTTTCATTTTCCAATGAAATTTAGTTTTTTATAAAATGAAGCAAAAGAATCCCACCCCCTCATCAGACCCCACCCCAAGTGTTGTTCGGTCTGGTGAGGCAGAGCCTCTCCTTTCATACTCCAAAATACTCCAGAGTTTTGACTATAAAACTGATAAGAAAAAAGACATTATTATCTTCTTTGTATTATTCTAATAATTTTTATAGTCAAATCTCTGCAGTAAACTGCAGTATAACAGGTTTCACTTGCCTACCTTGTCCGCACATCACTGATCAATACTCACCAAATTTCCAGCAGTATATACTGCTGTACCTTTGTATAATGCCCACATGAACCCATATATATGTTCATATATGTTCATTTATGTGTGTGTAAATCTGGCTCTGATACTAGCCAATGCCTCCCCAGGCTCTTACCTCACCGCACATCACTGCCCACCCCCATTTGGGCTACTTCCAGACACTTCCATGACTGCCCCTTAGGGGGCAACATTCAGTAGTTTAGGGGTGACAAAATTAAATTAGATCTTGCCCCTCCAATCTTAAAACATTGTGGTGCCCTTGCTTACAGGAGGTCTATAGCAAGAACAGTCATGGGTTGTCAGTGCATGTTGACACTCAGTGCCTCATGGTTTTGCTCCATGAAGGGCCCAGCACTTCTCGGTATTGGACTACCACACTCTCGGGAGCTTGATTGTTTATCCAGGACTCTCACTGTGCTGGATTTTGTCGACATTCATAATGTCAACATGGCCATCATGTCGATATGATTGGTATATCGATAGTCATGTTGACACTAAAAAAGTCAACATTATTAGAATGTTAACAAAATGTTTCTGATGGTCCAGCAGACCTGTCTTCCAGGTCTGGCAGTTAACTGACAATACTTCTGCCATCCAGCATTCAGTAATGCTCCTAGCCCTCCCCCTAGTGCCTAACCATAAGCCTTCTCCTATTGCTTAACCCTCCCCTACCACAGCCTAACCCTAACCTTCCTCCAAGTGCCTAAACCTTGCCCTCAGATCCTGCAACCTAATCTCCCTCTTGCAGCCTAAAACCTAACTGTCAGTATTTTCGAGAATGCCGGAATTTCATTCCAGAGTTTGCCCCCAGCAGTTTAGCGCCATTACAGATGGTCTTGTGCCTCTGTAGCCTATAAGCTACAGATCAAATAAAACACCAGGAGAGGAACCCTCCATGGCAGTGACCACCACATGTATGGTTCACAGACTGCATATGTGCAGAACGGCTCCAGCTCTCATTGCTTTTGCAATCATTTTACTTTACACATCGCAGAAACCGGCTCCTACTTATCTTTGCATGTGGTTTCTAGTATATTCTAGGGAATTAATTTCTTATTGGTATGAATAGTGGCGATAAATCCTGATGATTAGTTAACATGCACCAAAGAGTTGTCTCTTCTTACTATGAAGACTGAGTGTTAGGTCAGGACATATTCTGCCTAAAGAGGGCAATAAAAATCAAAAGTTGTGTTAAGGGCACTAAGATAGAGAATAATAAAAGATAAGCAGTTGACGCTGAAAAGACCATTCTGACACTGCTAATACAGTAAGGAATTTAATGATTCTGTAGGGCTACTATAAGGAAAAAACACCAGATTATTGTACTCCTTGGTTGGCAGTGTGGGTCTAAGTGCGCCTATCACTTATCACTTTTTGGTCAATTCTGTAGGGCTACTGTTATTATAGTTGTAGTTATATGGAGAAGTATGGGATAATTCAGAGTTGGTAGCAAAGCTAAAAAAGGAGCAAATTTGGACCCTGGGCCTCATACAATTTTGATCCGTGCAGTAAATATCATAGCCCTGCACATGCGCAGTGTGTCCTGGACTAATGCACAGAGGATAACCATTGAACACTTGCACCTGATGGGGACCCACACTGCACACCCTGCACCCATTTAAAATACCTTTCCATCTGCACAGCAGGTATCACCGGAAATATAATATAAGTGCCATGTTTCTGGAGATCTGTATCGCAGATATCACAAGAGACATGATGCAGTAGTAATGTCTTTAAGATCTGCACATGCGCACTACAGAAATTACCAAAAGCAACATTTTCACAGAAAACTAAATTTGCCCTGAGACCAGCGCATGCACAGGCACTTTACATGGTACTAAACAGAAGTCTTCGTCGGAAACAACCAATGAGTGGGGGGGGGGGGCAGGGTGTGAGCTGATGCTGCACATGGGCCCTCCTTTCTCTTGATCTTCCCCTGCATCTACATACTTGTGTTTAGCAGAAAAATCAAGAACTTTGGGCATATCTTGTTTTCAGTGTGTCATTCTAAATGCAACAGTCCTTGGTAGAACAGTTAGAAAAACACAGGGGAAATACAGTAAAGGCAATACATTTTTTAACATATTTTATTGAGTAGATCACATTGTACAACACGGACAAGATAAGCAAATCTCAATAACATGAATGATAGCCTAAATAGTCCATACAAAAACAAGTGAACACATGATCCAGTTTTAAAGAATAATACTGTTAGTAAGAATAGAAAACTGAAATGTACAGAACAGCAAAATAGGTCATAGAAGATAAAGAAAGGTGAAAAGAAAAAGGAAAGAGAGGAAAGCTCCTGGGGTAGATCCCTAGGATTGGGAATAGTTTAAGTCAATGTGTGTAATTGGCTTTCACAATGCAAAAGGGGAAAGGGGTGTGTTGAGTAGTTAACCACCATATTTTGTCAAATGATTCAAATGCGTGATTAATAATTCTAGTCATATACTGCATGCGAAAAATGTACCAGATTCTGGAGAGAATAGACTGCATGGATAGAGAAGCGGGTTGTTTCTAACCAGCCGCTAGTTGGCAAGTCATGGCATTAACTATATGGCATAACAATTTATTTTGGTATCTAGTCAACATAGGAAGGCCTAGAGGGAGGAAAATATACTTAGGATCTTATGGAATGGAAATATTAAGTCAGTGCATTATGAGACCGATAACTTCCCTCCAAAGAGATCTATCATTGGACAGGGCCACCATATATTTAAAAAGGTGCCTAGGCAATACAGTGGTAGATGTATGAAGGGTCATTATTGGGGAGAAGTGGTACCAGCACATGTTATGTGCACTGATACTGCTTCTCCCCCACATATTACAGCGGTGGTATGTATTAATTTGCTAGTTAATTTAATTTTTTTATTGACTACAAAATTTATGAAGGAGGTAGGGGGGTTAGTATAGCCAGCAGGTCAGCCTCCTATGTTCTCTTTAAGTCTTGTTGGGAATCCTTGGCTATTAAAATTGCTCTTCAACCGTTGTCTGGAATCCTTGACTATTAACATTACTCTTCAACCCATGTCAGGAATCCTTGACTATTCACACTGCTCTTCAATCCTTGTCAGGAATCCTTGACTATTAGCATTGCTCTTCAAACACTTTTGGGAGTTCTTGACTATAAACATTGCTATTCAACCCTTTTCAGAAATTATTGACTATCAACACTACTCTTCAACCCTTGTTGTGAATCCTTGACTTTTAATATTGCTCTTCAACCCATGTTATGGTATTAGGAAAACCTCTGGAGTATACCAGAACCACAACGTCACAAAATGTTGCAGAGAAACTCAATGTATTGACTACAGCAAACACTGAAGAAAGGTAAATAAACTTCAGGTGTTGCTGCATATTCAGTAAACCAGAGATACAAATAAGCATTGGACAATGATGATATTCACAGGTGAAGAAACACTGATTTGAAGACACTTGGATGATATTGACCAATACTTGACAAGGCAAGTATTCACAGATGAAAAAATACTGATTTGCAGACACTGGATGACATTGACAAATACTTGACTACTGTAGGGAGGTATTCACAGATGTGGAAATACTGATTTGCAGACACTGAATATATAACAGACAAACTGAGGAGGCTGGAATAGATCTTACCAAGATGTACCAGAATAAATGCAAGACAGCAGATGGTAGATTGGTGAGCTGCAGAGTTCTTTAGGATTATGACAACACTGGGGCACACTGTGATTTAACACAAAGTCCACAGTAGTGTAATGGGCAGAAGCTGGGATCCAGAAACTTCATAAGTAGTAGCAGCTAATGGCAGGTTCCAGGCACAGTGAATCAGAACTGACTTAATGCACACTCTCTTGCTGCAGAACTAAACATGACAGGAAACATGGACCGCAGACAGGACCAGCCACCAGCAAGGTTCCTAGTGAGAGGCACAGCTATGTAGCAGTGGTCCAGGTGCAGGTGATTGCAGGAGACACCAGATTAACTCCTATAATGCATGAGAAGAAAGACTGTCCAAATGACACAGCAGCTCCGCTGGTAGCAAAGATGTACTGCAGGCAGATACAAAATAATGACAGAATTCTGACATAGACTCCCCTTTAAGGAACAAATTCAAGACGCACAACAAGACACAAGTTCAGGTTCTCTTTTTCTTGTTCTTTTTCTATTTTATGTCAGAGGAAGCATTCATATACCTCTCTAAATGAAAGAAGTCATCCAGGAGAGCAAGAGTATCAGGTGGACTAAATCTTCTTACAATTACCGCAAAGAAAGCAGGAAATTCTGCAATACTGTGTCTTTAGTGTCTAATAAGGAATATGCCGACACCATAGCCTCAGTTCTGAATCTCATCATCATAGAGGCAATTATATCCTCAAGAGTAGCATCAGTTGATTCCATATGTTGATGTATCAATGCTTTAAGCTGGGAGATGTTCTCCTCAAAATAAATAGACTGACAGTTTGAGGGTACATTGGCTTGGGCATCAGTGAGCTTAACCTCATTTTGGATGATAGTCTCCTCTGGGACACAGGACTGTGCAAACAGACAGAGCACTGGACTGGCAGCAGACTTGGACAACCCTGGCTGGACAGATTATTAAATATCATCGGTAGATGATGGCTCCTCAGGTGGATCATCTGTGGCAACTTTTTCAAGGCATACATCTGTGGCACCTTGGGTGAAGCAGACATCTTTGGCACGTCAGGCAGTTTAGGTATCTGTGGTTTGACAGACAAGGCAGGCATCTTTGGCTGGAAAGGCATCAAGGCAGACATTGGCTGCTGTCTGGGCAAAGAGGACATCGGCTGCTACTCAGACAAGATGGACATTGGCTGCACCTCGGGCAAGTTGGACACTGGCTGCAGCTCGGGCAAGGCTGACATCTGTGGCACGACGGGCAATGCAGGTATCTGTGGCATATCGCGGAACTCTA
Source organism: Pseudophryne corroboree (assembly GCF_028390025.1). Lineage (NCBI taxonomy): Eukaryota > Metazoa > Chordata > Amphibia > Anura > Myobatrachidae > Pseudophryne > Pseudophryne corroboree. The sequence goes on from NC_086454.1 coordinate 201,359,381, forward strand.
AGGAACTGAGTGACCAGGGGACCCTGAAGGACAAAGCAACACTTGGACTGGCAGCTGACATGGTAGCACTCTCTGCATGGCTGAAAGCAAGGGCAGTGGTGTCCTCAGACCCAAAGACCAGGACAGAAGGGTCCTGGATTACACCTTTACAGGAGCTGGCAAAGTACTTGAATCCCTCTACTGATGAAGAATATTCTGCAAGATACTTGAAGACCCCTCCTGGGGGAGAATACTCAACAAGCTACTACCCTTCTGAGACAGGATGTTCAGAGACCCCTACTGGGGCAGGACGCTTAGAGGAAAGAGAGGATGAATAAAGGGAGATGGCAGAGAGAGACAGGAGGAAAGGAATGGTGAAAACAACAGAGAGAAAGAGATAGATAGAGAGATGTAGCTTATCCACAGTGCAATATAACCAGTAAGAGCAGGAGAAGGCAGCAAGGTATTTTCCTTGCTGTAGTGTATTCATGGCTGCAGCTGCCCTGCTTCCTTTGGCCCTCAGTGGTCTTCGCAGTAACTATGTCCACCAACACCTGGATCTGATGCCGCCCACGATGGGCAAGGAGCTGTAACACAACTCACATGTCCTCTACTCCTCAAGCCAGCGGCCAGTGTGTGTTCCAAATACGCAGTTGCGCAACATGATGTCGCGACACAGCCACATCTTACAGAAACTCTGACTGGCAAACACAGCGTCAGAAGGTATATCTGCCAGATGACTAGTCCGGACCTCATCAGGGATATTTAAATCATGGGGAAGGAGGGGGGGGTTGGAAGAAGGCATTAATAAATATGGACCAACTGTAGGAGTTAATACTTAGAGGTTGTGCAAGGAAACAAACAAATCATATGTGATTTACATCACAGAGCTTACCAGGAAGGATTGAAGGACCTCAATGTGTAAAGGTGGGAGGATAGAATCGAGAAGAGAGATATGATAGAAGCTTTAAAGTATATAGAGAGTTTTAACAAGGTATAAGATGAAAGCATTATATGTAGGAAGAGTATTAGGATTAGAACTGTGTGGCAGTAGACATAGGGCCTAATTCATGTTTGTATGGAATTGCACAGCTGAGGTGCCTGTACGAGATGCATGAGGAGATCCTTCCTGCATGCATTTGCAAGATTCAAGTGCTGTGTCTGAGGATGCAGCCTCGGATCACCATCGCGACCATCGTAATGTTTTTAGGCATCGGTTAAACTAAGTTGAAGCTTACTCAAACTGGCTGTTGCATCTGGACACCCGGTTCTAGTAAGACTGCATATGGACCCTGGATCTGTTATGCCTTCAAAATGGGGACTCAGTTAGGATCGGATATCTTCTCGGGATCCGGACCGGATTTTGGTTTGATTCAGATCCACAAAATTCGGGTAGCTTTTGATTTCTGGAGAACCGGACCGCATATCTCTAGTTTAAAGTTTTGCACAGTGCACTAGTGGGATCGGTATGAGATCCCACCACCCGGGATGCCGAACATCAGGATCCAGACATTGGCATCCTGAGCAGTGGAATGCCGGCAGGGCACAAAGAGGATTCTATTCTCCCTCTATGGGTGTCATGTACACCCACAGAGGAGGTATCACCTACCTCGTGGTATGGTGGCCCTGTCGGGATCCCGACTATCGGTATGCTGACCGCATACCGCACTAGCTACACCCTGCCAGAGGTACATATAATGAGAACTGGGTGAGTGGAGATAAAGCTTAGTTTAAAATAACATCTGAGGTTTGTAAGTATAAACATTTGCAGACTAAATAAACCATGTGATCATTATCTGCTGTCACATTTGAAATTCCTAACAATCTACTTTATCGCATCAGTTTTGTTTTATAAGGTCTATCAGATTGAGAGTTTTTTTGTAACCTTATCAAAATGAATTCAGAAATTACTGCATGTTATACTGCATGACATAAATGAAGACCAATATGTTAAAGTGAATTGAGTGCTTAATCTTGTTGCTAAATAGTTTTTAGTCCTAGTGTGAGTCATCTAAATTACTGTAGTTAATAGCTGCTTCTAAAGGCTATCAGTAATATTACAAGACACTGTGCTCCTAGGGTGGAACTACACAGTTAAATGTTGCCTCAGACATAACCTGGTGGACCCATGGAACTGCTGACAAAAGAGACTCTTTATTGCCATTTTTGAATCATTAAATGTAACTCTCAAAACTACATGAAGCCAGAAACTCTTTGGTTATAAACAGAAATATACAGTAGGAAAAATGGTTTTAGTAGTGCATTTTACACTTTGTCATCAAATCTTAGTTTAAACTACTACAAATTAATGGTGATACAACTCATTAAAAAAAGACCTAAAATAATACAAACAAAATAAAAAAATCACAAACTACATTTGTCACAAGCTTGTCTCATCGTAATTATCATGAAATATATAACTTTTTAAGAATAAAAAAATAAGAACCTGTCATTTCTGTAACACATGCACAAAAAGGCAATTCTAGAGGCACTTCAAACCATGTAATAAAAAGTTTCACACATGCAGTAGCCACAAAAAATGTCAGTTCTTATGTTTTTTCTTGATTAACCACTTTCCTGATGCAACCATGTTAAGATGTTTTTTCCCCGACATGGTGCATCTGTTGTGACATTGTCAGAAATAGCCACTGGTGGCTGCTGAAAGGTAATCTTCCAGCAGCTGCTGGGTTCAGCACAGTCTCCTACTGACTCACTCACTGAACAGCCTAACAGAATCGCCCACCTGAAGCTGCAGGAAGACAAAGCTCAAGGGGCTTAGGGAAGCAATGTCTCTCTATACTTCTCACCCAGTCACACTGTGATGGTCGGTGATCCTAACAGGAACACCCACAAACTCACTGCAGTCCTGCCTCACTATAATCTGTTCATCTCTCCCAGGCAACAGTGATACTCAGCAACACCCACCCTCTGCTGCTGGCTTCTCTATTTGCATAACTGTGATGCTCTGCAAGAAGTGTGACTAGACAGTGCTATAGGATTAAGTTTTATACAACTCATAATAAAAGATGTTTCTGTGTTAACCAGATAGGAAGAAAAAAATAGAGAAACATGGTGGAATTGCATAAAATATACAGTTGCTTTTGACCAGCAATATTGGCAGTAATAGGTTGTAAACTTGTTGCTGTCCAAAAAAACACTGCCTTTTCTAGTCATATTCATGGAGGATATGTGGACTGTATATATTACATATATTTTGTTTCAACCATTTCCATGTCGCCAGCACCTCAGTTTAAAGTATATAAGGTATATAATACAATTATATATGGTTACCCCCCTGCCGCCATTCTGGCGGCCAAGATCCCAGTGTTGGTATGCTGACCGCCGGTCACCCGATCCCAACCCAGCCAAAAGAACCTTAAATATATTCCACTCACTGTTTTAACTTTTTTTGTAATAACAACCAACCAACTATCTATCACTTGATAATAAGGTAGATCTAAGGAATTTGGGCTTTACACTGAATATTAGTGACACTTGAAGCTGTTAGCTCCAACCCACTTAGAAGTGGTGGCTTGCAAAACCACTACTTCATAAATATAGCCTTTAGTGTCAGTAGTCAGAGACTAGTGTTATTGCCAGTAGTCAGTGTCACTGTCAGTGGTCAGTGCCTTGTGTTATTGTTAGTAGTCAGTGTCTGTCATTAGTCAGTGCCTAGTTATAGTGTCAGTATTAGCATCAGTAGTAAGTGCCTTGTCATACTGTCAGTAGTCAGTGCACAGTATTAATGTCAGTTTCAATAGTCAGTGCGTTGCGTTAGTGTCAGTAGACAGTGTCACTGTCAGTAGTCAGTGCCTAGTGTTAGTGTCAGTTGTCATTATTACAGTCAGTAAGTAGTGCCATGTCATAGTGTCAGTAGTCAGTATCTAGTTATAATGTCAGTGTCAATAGTCATTGCTTGTGCCAGGGTCAGTAGTCAGTGCCTTATGTTAGTGTCAGTAGTCAGTACCTAGTATTAGTGTCAGTAACCAGTGTCAGTAGTCAGTGCCAGTTTCAGTAGTCAGTGCTTAGCGTTGGATTCAGTAGTCGGTTATTATTGTCAGTGTCAGGTGTCAGTAGTCATTGACTAGTGCTGGTGTCAGTAGTCAGTGTCTAGTGCTAGATTCAGTAGGAGTGACGAGTGTTAATGCCAGTAGTCAGTGTTAGTAGTCGTTGACTAGTTTTAGTGTTAGTGTCAGTAGTCAGTGCCAAGTGTTAAGTAGTAATGACTATTGTTAGTGTCAGTAGTCAGTGTTATTTGTCAGTGACTAGTGTTAGTGTTACTTTTACTGTCAGTAGTCAATGACTCGTGTCAGTGCCAGTAGTCAGCACTGTAGCTTGTGATAGGGTTGCCATTTGTATGAGACAGAGGGTGGGATGTACTAAGTGGAAAATGCGGTAAACCCCCGTTTACCACATTTTCCTAATGTACAAAGCCCTGGCCGCTGGGTCAGTGCCGCGGAGGGGATCATCAGCTTTTGCTGGCAATACCCCATAGACAGTGGTGCAAGTAGAAAAAATGTCTTACGGGTACTGTGTGCGCGCGCCGAAGGCGTGCGCGCAAAAAAATGGGTGTGGCCAAATGCCACATGGGGCGTGGCCAATGAAAATGGGGCGTGATACACATATGGGGGAGGGGCAGATACACGTATGACCCCAATAGTGCCAGATACACGTTGCCCCACAGTGCCAGATATACATTGCCCCACAGTGCCAGATACACATTGACTAACAGTGCCAGATACACATTGCCCCACAGTGCCAGATACAAAAATGCCCCCAGAGTGCCAGATATACATTGCCTCACAGTGTCAGATACACGTTGCCCCACAGTGCCAGATACACGTTGCCCCACAGTGCCAGATATACATTGCCCCACAGTGCCAGATACACATTGCCCCACAGTGCCAGATACACAAATGCCCCCACTGTGTCAGATATACATTGCCCCCCGTGCCAGATACAGAAATGCCCCTACAGTGCCAGATATGCCCCCAGTGCCTGATATCCCCCAGTGCCAGGTATACATGCCCCCCTGTGCCAGATATCCCCCAGTGCCAGGTATACATGCCCCCCTGTGCCAGATATCCCCCAGTGCCAGGTATATATGCCCCCCAGTGCCAGATATCCCCCAGTACCAGATAGAAATGCCCCCCCAGTGCCAGATATCCCCCAGTGCCAGGTATACATGCCCCCCTGTGCCAGATATCCCCCAGTGCCAGGTACATATGCCCCCCAGTGCCAGATATCCCCCAGTGCCAGATAGAAATGCCCCCCCAGTGCCAGATATCCCCCAGTGCCAGATAGGAATGCCCCCCCCCCCAGTGCCAGATATCCCCCAGTGCCAGGTATAACATGCCCCCCCCCCCTTCCCTGCTCACCGCTGCCCGCTGCCGTCCAGTGTGAGGGAAGGAGAGCGCGGCCTGTGCCTCTCCTTCCCCTCAGTCTCCGGCGGGTGTCTCACAGTTTAATTCAGCAAAGATCCGTGAGCCAATCAGAGCTCGCACCGCGAGCTCTGATTGGCTCACAGATCGGCGCTGAATTAAACTGTGAGACACCCGCCGGAGACTGAGGGGAAGGAGAGGCACAGGCTGCGCTCTCCTTCCCTCACATCAGCGGCGGTGCGAGGAGCGGCGGCCCGTCGGTGTGGGTACGGCGTACCCACGGCTAAATTCTTACGGGTACGCCGTACCCACCCGTACCCGCCCACTTGCACCACTGCCCATAGAAGCCTATGGGCTTCTCTCCGCAGTGCTGGTATGAGGGATCCGATTGGATCCCTCCCAGCATGCCCTGCTGCCGGCCCAGTCCTTCTGCACATGCACAGAATGACTCCGGTGGCCAAAACCCGGAAGGAGGGAGTCACCGGGGATCATGAAGGACAGCTCTTATTGGGAGAAATGTCCTTCACAATGCTAATCACATTTGTTAGTACATAAGCAGTTAGCATAGTGACAATCGGTGGCTATGGGCGGTGATGTCTGTTAGTACATCCTGCCCAGACACTTTTCAATTAAAATTCACAATGCCTTTTTGCCTTTTTTTTTTTTAAATGATTCTCAAATGTTTCCTATTAAGCAAACACGTTTGCAAAATTTGATATAATGTAAATTTGGGAAAAACTCAAGATTCTCTGTGGAATATCTTATATGCTGTGCATTGCTGTTTGTGCCAGTGTGCTTGTTCGCTGTTCATTTCTGAGTAGCCTAACTGCAAATGTGTGAAATGCAGTAAATCTATTAGCAGTTGGCAACTCTGAGCTACAGTATGCATTCAAGCTGTAAAAACACCCACAGAATACCTACAAACGAACATAAAACTTTCCTGTTTCTGTGGTCGGCATGATGTGATTGCAGAGCAATTCTTGCAAAATATGAAATACACTGTTAGGTCTCCACTTCATCTGAACTCATTCCTTTTTACAAACTGACTTGACTTTTACATTTGCCATCACAGCAGGATGCCATAGATCCTTCAACATACAGAGGGAGATTCCATAAGTGATAACTTAAAGGCGTCTTCTAAAGAGTGGCCTTTCTCTTGGCTGTCAGAGTCACTCTAGTCAATATGATATTTAATATTTACAAAGTGCTTTTTCTGTATTGACAGGATATCAAGATGTTTAATGTACCAATTTTAGACAATCACAGATTTTGTATTATGTCGTTATAGCGTCAACAGTTTACAATATACTTTACAAAGGATTTCATACCCTGCACACACACACATAAAACCAGTATGATAGCGTGTGGGAGGAAAACACAGCTTCCTCTGGGAACATACAAACTCAACACAGATAGGGTGTCGGTCTTAGCTAAATCCACTTTCTCAGTGCTGTAATCAGCAATACGAACAATAGGTACAGTATTAATAGAACAGCTAAATGCCCTAATGATCAGTGCCCATGAGTGGGCACCTTGTTACTTACTGTGCTCCTAAACCTTAAATAATAACATACATTTCTCTGACGTCCTAAGTGGATGCTGGGGACTCCGTCAGGACCATGGGGAATAGCGGCTCCGCAGGAGACAGGGCACAAAATTAAAAGTTTGACCACTAGGTGGTGTGCACTGGCTCCTCCCCCTATGACCCTCCTCTAAGCCTCAGTTAGGTTTTTGTGCCCGGCCGAGAAGGGTGCAATCTAGGTGGCTCTCCTAAAGAGCTGCTTAGAATAAAAGTTTGTTAGGTTTTTTATTTTCAGTGAGTCCTGCTGGCAACAGGCTCACTGCAACGCGGGACTAAGGGGAGAAGAAGCGAACTCACCTGCGTGCAGGATGGATTGGCTTCTTAGGCTACTGGACACTAGCTCCAGAGGGACGATCACAGGTACAGCCTGGATGGGTCACCGGAGCCGCGCCGCCGGCCCCCTTACAGATGCTGAAGAGAGAAGAGGTCCAGAAATCGGCGGCTGAAGACTTCCCAGTCTTCTTAAGGTAGCGCACAGCACTGCAGCTGTGCGCCATTGCTCTCAGCACACTTCACACCGCGGTCACTGAGGGTGCAGGGCGCTGGGGGGGGGCGCCCTGGGCAGCAATGTAATTACCTTTACTGGCTAAAAATACATCACATATAGCCCCTGGGCTATATGGATGTATTTAACCCCTGCCAGGATTACAGAAAAAAACGGGAGAAGAGCCCGCCGTGAAGGGGGCGGGGCCTATCTCCTCAGCACACAGCGCCATTTTTCCCACACAGATCCGCTGGTGGGAAGGCTCCCAGGCTCTCCCCTGCACTGCACTACAGAAACAGGGTTAAAACAGAGAGGGGGGGCATTTTTTGGCGATATTATTATATATTAAGCTGCTATAAGGGAAAACACTTACTATAAGGTGGTCCCTGTATAATTATAGCGCTTTGGTGTGTGCTGGCAAACTCTCCCTCTGTCTCCCCAAAGGGCTAGTGGGGTCCTGTCCTCTATCAGAGCATTCCCTGTGTGTGTGCTGTGTGTCGGTACGTGTGTGTCGACAGGTATGAGGACGATGTTGGTGTGGAGGCGGAGCAATTGCCTGTAATGGGATGTCACCCCCTAGGGAGTCGACACCGGAATGGATGGCTTTATTTATGGAATTACGTGATAGTGTCAACACGCTACAAGGTCGGTTGACGATATGAGACGGCCGGCAAACCAATTAGAACCTGTCCAGGCATCTCAAACACCGTCAGGGGCTTTAAAACGCCCATTACCTCAGTCGGTCGACAGACACAGACACGGACACTGACTCCAGTGTCGACGGTGAAGAAACAAACGTATTTTCCAGTAGGGCCACACGTTACATAATCACGGCAATGAAGGAGGCGTTACATATTTCTGATACTACAAGTACCACAAAAATGGGTATTATGTGGGGTGTGAAAAAACTACCTGTAGTTTTTCCTGAAATCAGATGAATTGATTGAAGTGTGTGATGAAGCGTGGGTTACCCCCGATAGGAAGTTGCTAATTTCAGAGAAGTTATTGGCATTATACCCTTTCCCGCCAGAGGTTAGGGCGCGCTGGGAAACACCCTCTAGGGTAGATAAGGCGCTCACACGCTTATCAAAACAAGTGGCGTTACCGTCTCCTGATACGGCCGCCCTCAAAATCCAGCTGATAGGAGGCTGGAAAATACTCTAAAAAGTATATACACACATACTGATGTTATACTGCGACCAGCAATCGCCCCAGCATGGATGTGCAGTGCTGGGGGGGTTTGGTCGGAATCTCTGACTGGAAATATTGATACCCTGAATAGCGACAATATTTTATTGACTATAGAGCATTTAAAGGATGCATTTTCTTTATATGCGAGATGCACAGAGGGATATTTGCACTCTGGCATCAAGGGTAAGTGCGCTGTCCATTTCTGCCAGAAGAAGTTTATGGACGCGACAGTGGTCAGGTGATGCGGATTCCAAGCGGCATATGGAAGTTTGCCGTATAAAGGGGAGGAATTATTTGGGGTCGGTCTATCGGACTTGGTGGCCACGGCAACAGCCGGAAAATCCACCTTTTTTTTACCTCAGGTCACCTCCCAACAGAAAAAGACACCGTCTTTTCAGCCTCAGTCCTTTCGTTCTCATAAGAACAAGCGGGCAAAAGGCCATTCATATCTGCCCGAGGCAAAGGAAAGGGTAAGAGACTGCAGCAAGCAGCTCCTTCCCAGGAGCAGAAGCACTCCCCCGCTTCTGAAAAGTCCTCAGCATGTCGCTGGGGTCTTACAAGCGGACTCAGGTCCGGTGGGGGGATCGTCTCAAGAATTTCAGCGTGCAGTGGGCTCACTCGCAAGTCGACTCCTGGATCCTGCAGGTAGTATCACTGGGGTACAGATTGGAATTCGAGACGTCTCTTCCTCGCAGATTCCTGAAGTCTGCTTTACCAACATCTCCCTCCGACAGGGAGACGGTGTTGGAAGCTATTTACAAGCTGTATTCCCAGCAAGTAATAGTCAAGGTACCCCTACTACAACAAGGAAAGGGGTATTATTCCACGCTGTTTGTGGTACCAAAACCGGACGGCTCGGTGAGACCTATTCTAAGTCTGAAATCTTTTGAACACTTACATACAAAGGTTCAAGTTCAAGATGAAATCACTCAGAGCAGTGATAGCGAATCTGGAAAAAGGGGACTTTATGGTGTCCTTGGACATCAAGGATGCTTACCTCCATGTCCCAATTTGCCCTTCAAACCAAGGGTACCTCAGGTTCGTGGTACAAAACTGTCACTATCAGTTTCAGACGTTGCCGTTTGGATTGTCCACGGCACCCCGGGTCTTTACCAAGGTAATGGCCGAAATGATGATTCTTCTTCGAAGAAAAGGCGTATTAATTATCCCTTACTTGGACGATCTCCTGATAAGGGCAAGATCCAGAGAACAGTTAGAGGCCGGTGTAGCACTAACCCAAGTAGTGCTGCAACAGCATGGGTGGATTCTAAATTTTCCAAAATCCCAGCTGAGCCCGACGACACGTCTGCTGTTCCTAGGGATGATTCTGGACACAGTTCAGAAAAAGGTTTTTTTCCCGGAGGAGAAAGCCAGGGAGTTATCCGAGCTAGTCAGGAACCTCCTATAACCAGGAAAAGTGTCAGTGCATCAATGCACAAGAGTCCTGGGTAAATGATGGCTTCTTACGAAGCGATTCCATTCGGCAGATTCCACGCAAGAACCTTTCAGTGGAATCTGCTGGACGAATGGTCCGGATCGCATCTTCAGATGCATCAGCGGTTAGCCCCGTCTCCAAGAACAAGGGGGTCTCTTCTGTGGTGGTTGCAGAGTGCTCACCTTTTTGGAGGGCCGCAGATTCGGCATTCAGGACTGGGTCCTGGTGACCACGAATGCCAGCCTGAGAGGCTGGGGAGCAGTCACACAGGGAAGAAATTTCCAGGGAGTGTGGTCAAGCCTGGAGACTTCACTTCACATAAATATACTGGAGCTAAGGGCAATTTACAATGCTCTAAGCCTGGCAAGACCTCTGCTTCAGGGTCAGCCGGTGTTGAACCAGTAGGGCAACACCACGGCAGTCGCCCACGTAAACAGACAGGGCGACACAAGAAGCAGGAGGGCAATGGCAGAAGCTGCAAGGATTTTTCACTGGGCAGAAAATCATGTGATAGCACTGTCAGCAGTGTTCATTCCGGGAGTGGACAACTGGGAAGCAGACTTCCTCAGCAGACACGATCACCACCCGGGAGAGTGGGGACTTCATCCAGAAGTCTTCCACATGATTGTGAACCGTTGGGAAAAACCAAAGGTGGACATGATGGCGTTCCGCCTCAACAAAAAACTGGACAGGTATTGCGCCAGGTCAAGAGACCCTCAGGCAATAGCTGTGGACGCGTTGGTAACACCATGGGTGTACCAGTCAATGTATGTGTTCCCCCCTCTGCCTCTCATACCCAAGGTACTGAGAATTATAAGGCGAAGGGGAGTAAGAACGATACTCGTGGTTCCGGATTTGCCAAGAAAGACTTGGTACCCGGAACTTCAAGAGATGCGCACGGAGGATCCGTGCACTCTACCTCTAGACTTACCGCGGCTGCGTTTGACGGCATGGCGGTTGAACGCCGGATCCTGAAGGAGAGGGCTCCGACGGAGGAATTTCAACTGGGTCGATTCCTACATTTCCTGCAAACAGGATTGTCTATGGGCCTCAAATTGGGGTCCATTAAGGTTAAAATTTCGGCCCTGTCGATTTTCTTCCAGAAAGAATTGGCTTCAGTTCCTGAAGTCCAAGCTTTTGTCAAAGGAGTACTACATATACAGCCCCGGTTGTGCCTCCAGTGGCACCGTGGGATCTCAATGTAGTTTTGGGATTCCTCAAATCCCATTGTTTGAGACACTCAAATCGGTGGATTTGAAATATCTTACATGGAAAGTGACCATGCTACTGGCCCTGGCTTCGGCCAGGAGAGTGTCAGAATTGGCGGCTTTTTCGTACAAAAGCCATATCTGATTTTCCATTGGGACAGGGCAGAACTGCGGACGCGTCCTCAGTTTCTCCCTAAGGTGGTATCAGCGTTTCACCTGAACCAACCTATTGTAGTGCCTGCGGCTTCTAGCGACTTGGAGGACTCCAAGTTGTTCGACGTTGTCAGAGCCTTAAAAATATATATATATATATATATTTCAAGGACGGCTGGAGTCAGAAAGTCTGACTCGCTGTTTATACTGTATGCACCCAACAAGCTGGGTGTTCCTGCGTCTAAGCAGACGATTGCTCGTTGGATTTGTAGCACAATTCAACTTGCGCATTCTGTGGCAGGGCCTGCCACAGCCAAAATCTGTAAATGCCCACTCCACAAGGAAGGTGGGCTCACCTTGGGTGGCTGCCCGAGGGGTCTCGGCATTACAACGCTCCGAGCAGTTACGTGGTCAGGGGAGAACACGTTTGTAAAATTCTACAAATTTGATACCCTGGCTAAGGAGGACCTGGAGTTCTCTCATTCGGTGCTGCAGAGTCATCCGCACTCTCCCGCCCGTTTGGGAGCTTTGGTATAATCCCCATGGTCCTGACGGAGTCCCCAGCATCCACTTAGGACGTCAGAGAAAATAAGAATTTACTTACCGATAATTCTATTTCTCGTAGTCCGTAGTGGATGCTGGGCGCCCATCCCAAGTGCGGATTGTCTGCAATACTGGTACATAGTTATTGTTACAAAAATCGGGTTATTATTGTTGGAAGCCATCTTTTCAGAGGCTCCTCTGTTATCATGCTGTTAACTGGGTTCAGATCTCAAGTTGTACAGTGTGATTGGTGTGGCTGGTATGAGTCTTACCCGGGATTCAAAATCCTTCCTTATTGTGTACGCTCGTCCGGGCACAGTATCCTAACTGAGGCTTGGAGGAGGGTCATAGGGGGAGGAGCCAGTGCACACCACCTAGTGGTCAAACTTTTAATTTTGTGCCCTGTCTCCTGCGGAGCCGCTATTCCCCATGGTCCTGACGGAGTCCCCAGCATCCACTACGGACTACGAGAAATAGAATTATCGGTAAGTAAATTCTTATTATATATGCATCTTTTAAATAATGCAATTACCAATATCAAATTAAGATGGGCACAGAGATAGGCATGACATTATGTAAACATTTATTTGACAAAAAAATCAGGAGGGGTAATTGTTAGGAAAGGGTATGGTGGCAAGCAGTGAGAAACAGCACACAAACAAAATAGCAAACCTACAGTACAACATTCATGGGTCAATCACCCTCCCTTAGAAGATCCCTATGATGTACCTGATCAGAGGGACAGTGTGGCTATGCCATCTAGGGTCATCAGAATCACCAAACTAACGGAGGGTGCATCCAATACCTAATAACAAAACTAAGTAAACTTTATTGACACTCAAAATATTTGAATCCATTCACACTGCCTCACTGTCAGTAAATCACTCACCTGCCCATTTTGTAGGTATTTTTTCCTCTGGTATAAATAAACAATTGTAGTAGAAAGCTCAATACTTCAATCGAAAAACTCACTTGCAGCAACTCACTTGCAGCAATCTAGTGCTTGCTGGGAGTATTTTGACATGTGATTAGAATAATTTTTTAGGTAAACTCCAGCATATTTACAAAATATGTTATGCTTTGAGACCATACGCCCACTCATAATGATAAGGAAATGTAGACTGGAGAAAGTAATCATTCTGGGCCTGATTATGAGTTGTACGCAAAGTGTCCACAAGTCTGGACGTCCATTGCAGTCATATTTATTACCTTATGCTAATGCAAATATCCGCACGGCTGCATGCCTATGCTCGCAACACTAGCTGTTTTTCTACCTGTAGTCACAGTCATCATCATTAGTAATGACATTTACACCATCATGGGTGAATTAAGCCTGCACCATGTTCCCAGAGATTTATATACTGGGAATACACAAATGGTGGCCATGCCAATTTCTCTGTGATTTGAGCAATGCTTATGTGGGAAACCAGAGAGGTACTGTTAGCATACTAAATTGGTCTAGGGCACCCATTATAGCTATGCCACTGTACACCATCCACCCCATGCTGGATGCAAATATCCATCTGAAATAGGCATCCTTTCTATATACACATGCCTTAAACCTAGCACAGAAGTCTGGCTACATGCTCATGACACTCCCATGACACTCAAACAAGATGGCTCATTATGTTAATTTGCAAGGTAGCCACCTAGTTACCACCAAGAAATTTCATGGACAGAGAGATACAGCATAGCATGGAGTGAACCAGCCCCTCTCGTATTCTGCATCAAGGTGCGTATGCATGGTTGGGGCATAGAGAGTCTGCAATTGCTTACTGCAGCTTATGTGTAGCCTGCCTGTACAATTACAGGATGCATTCACATTTGGTCTTGTGTCCTACTCCTAATCAGGCTGTCTGAGTTTAAATGAACTATCATAACTAAATTAAATATTAACTGGTCGACTTCTGGTTTTCCTTTATATCTGCATAAAAGTCAGACACACTGATAAAAACTAGAGATGAGCGCCTGAAATTTTTCGGGTTTTGTGTTTTGGTTTTGGGTTCGGTTCCGCGGCCGTGTTTTGGGTTCGAACGCGTTTTGGCAAAACCTCACCGAATTTTTTTTGTCGGATTCGGGTGTGTTTTGGATTCGGGTGTTTTTTTCCAAAAACACTAAAAAACAGCTTAAATCATAGAATTTGGGGGTCATTTTGATCCCAAAGTATTATTGACCTCAAAAACCATAATTTACACTCATTTTCAGTCTATTCTGAATACCTCACACCTCACAATATTATTTTTAGTCCTAAAATTTGCACCGAGGTCGCTGTGTGAGTAAGATAAGCGACCCTAGTGGCCGACACAAACACCGGGCCCATCTAGGAGTGGCACTGCAGTGTCACGCAGGATGTCCCTTCCAAAAAACCCTCCCCAAACAGCACATGACGCAAAGAAAAAAAGAGGCGCAATGAGGTAGCTGTGTGAGTAAGATTAGCGACCCTAGTGGCCGACACAAACACCGGGCCCATCTAGGAGTGGCACTGCAGTGTCACGCAGGATGGCCCTTCCAAAAAACCCTCCCCAAACAGCACATGACGCAAAGAAAAAAAGAGGCGCAATGAGGTAGCTGTGTGAGTAAGATTAGCGACCCTAGTGGCCGACACAAACACCGGGCCCATCTAGGAGTGGCACTGCAGTGTCACGCAGGATGTCCCTTCCAAAAAACCTGAACCACTAGCCATGAACATAGGCCAGGGCCTCAGCCGTTCCTTGCCACTCCGTGTGGTAAATGGCATATTGGCAAGTTTACGCTTCTCCTCCGACAATTTTATTTTAGGTTTTGGAGTCCTTTTTTTACTGATATTTGGTGTTTTGGATTTGACATGCTCTGTACTATGACATTGGGCATCGGCCTTGGCAGACGACGTTGCTGGCATTTCATCGTCTCGGCCATGACTAGTGGCAGCAGCTTCAGCACGAGGTGGAAGTGGATCTTGATCTTTCCCTAATTTTGGAACCTCAACATTTTTGTTCTCCATATTTTAATAGGCACAACTAAAAGGCACCTCAGGTAAACAATGGAGATGGATGGATTGGATACTAGTATACAATTATGGACGGGCTGCCGAGTGCCGACACAGAGGTAGCCACAGCCGTGAACTACCGCACTGTACTGTGTCTGCTGCTAATATATAGACTGGTTGATAAAGAGATAGTATACTCGTAACTAGTATGTATGTATAAAGAAAGAAAAAAAAACACGGTTAGGTGGTATATACAATTATGGACGGGCTGCCGAGTGCCGACACAGAGGTAGCCACAGCCGTGAACTACCGCACTGTACTGTGTCTGCTGCTAATATATAGACTGGTTGATAAAGAGATAGTATACTCGTAACTAGTATGTATGTATAAAGAAAGAAAAAAAAACCACGGTTAGGTGGTATATACAATTATGGACGGGCTGCCGAGTGCCGACACAGAGGTAGCCACAGCCGTGAACTACCGCACTGTACTGTGTCTGCTGCTAATATATAGACTGGTTGATAAAGAGATAGTATACTCGTAACTAGTATGTATGTATAAAGAAAGAAAAAAAAACCACGGTTAGGTGGTATATACAATTATGGACGGGCTGCCGAGTGCCGACACAGAGGTAGCCACAGCCATGAACTACCGCACTGTACTGTGTCTGCTGCTAATATATAGACTGGTTGATAAAGAGATAGTATACTCGTAACTAGTATGTATGTATAAAGAAAGAAAAAAAAACCACGGTTAGGTGGTATATACAATTATGGACGGGCTGCCGAGTGCCGACACAGAGGTAGCCACAGCCGTGAACTACCGCACTGTACTGTGTCTGCTGCTAATATATAGACTGGTTGATAAAGAGATAGTATACTCGTAACTAGTATGTATGTATAAAGAAAGAAAAAAAAACCACGGTTAGGTGGTATATACAATTATGGACGGGCTGCCGAGTGTCGACACAGAGGTAGCCACAGCCGTGAACTACCGCACTGTACTGTGTCTGCTGCTAATATATAGACTGGTTGATAAAGAGATAGTATACTCGTAACTAGTATGTATGTATAAAGAAAGAAAAAAAAACCACGGTTAGGTGGTATATACAATTATGGACGGGCTGCCGAGTGCCGACACAGAGGTAGCCACAGCCGTGAACTACCGCACTGTACTGTGTCTGCTGCTAATATATAGACTGGTTGATAAAGAGATAGTATACTCGTAACTAGTATGTATGTATAAAGAAAGAAAAAAAAACCACGGTTAGGTGGTATATACAATTATGGACGGGCTGCCGAGTGCCGACACAGAGGTAGCCACAGCCGTGAACTACCGCACTGTACTGTGTCTGCTGCTAATATATAGACTGGTTGATAAAGAGATAGTATACTCGTAACTAGTATGTATGTATAAAGAAAGAAAAAAAAACCACGGTTAGGTGGTATATACAATTATGGACGGGCTGCCGAGTGCCGACACAGAGGTAGCCACAGCCGTGAACTACCGCACTGTACTGTGTCTGCTGCTAATATATAGACTGGTTGATAAAGAGATAGTATACTCGTAACTAGTATGTATGTATAAAGAAAGAAAAAAAAACCACGGTTAGGTGGTATATACAATTATGGACGGGCTGCCGAGTGCCGACACAGAGGTAGCCACAGCCGTGAACTACCGCACTGTACTGTGTCTGCTGCTAATATATAGACTGGTTGATAAAGAGATAGTATACTCGTAACTAGTATGTATGTATAAAGAAAGAAAAAAAAACCACGGTTAGGTGGTATATACAATTATGGACGGGCTGCCGAGTGCCGACACAGAGGTAGCCACAGCCGTGAACTACCGCACTGTACTGTGTCTGCTGCTAATATATAGACTGGTTGATAAAGAGATAGTATACTCGTAACTAGTATGTATGTATAAAGAAAGAAAAAAAAACCACGGTTAGGTGGTATATACAATTATGGACGGGCTGCCGAGTGCCGACACAGAGGTAGCCACAGCCGTGAACTACCGCACTGTACTGTGTCTGCTGCTAATATATAGACTGGTTGATAAAGAGATAGTATACTCGTAACTAGTATGTATGTATAAAGAAAGAAAAAAAAACCACGGTTAGGTGGTATATACAATTATGGACGGGCTGCCGAGTGCCGACACAGAGGTAGCCACAGCCGTGAACTACCGCACTGTACTGTGTCTGCTGCTAATATATAGACTGGTTGATAAAGAGATAGTATACTCGTAACTAGTATGTATGTATAAAGAAAGAAAAAAAAACCACGGTTAGGTGGTATATACAATTATGGACGGGCTGCCGAGTGCCGACACAGAGGTAGCCACAGCCGTGAACTACCGCACTGTACTGTGTCTGCTGCTAATATATAGACTGGTTGATAAAGAGATAGTATACTCGTAACTAGTATGTATGTATAAAGAAAGAAAAAAAAACCACGGTTAGGTGGTATATACAATTATGGACGGGCTGCCGAGTGCCGACACAGAGGTAGCCACAGCCGTGAACTACCGCACTGTACTGTGTCTGCTGCTAATATATAGACTGGTTGATAAAGAGATAGTATACTCGTAACTAGTATGTATGTATAAAGAAAGAAAAAAAAACCACGGTTAGGTGGTATATACAATTATGGACGGGCTGCCGAGTGCCGACACAGAGGTAGCCACAGCCGTGAACTACCGCACTGTACTGTGTCTGCTGCTAATATATAGACTGGTTGATAAAGAGATAGTATACTCGTAACTAGTATGTATGTATAAAGAAAGAAAAAAAAACCACGGTTAGGTGGTATATACAATTATGGACGGGCTGCCGAGTGCCGACACAGAGGTAGCCACAGCCGTGAACTACCGCACTGTACTGTGTCTGCTGCTAATATATAGACTGGTTGATAAAGAGATAGTATACTCGTAACTAGTATGTATGTATAAAGAAAGAAAAAAAAACCACGGTTAGGTCACTGGTATATACAATTATGGACGGGCTGCCGAGTGCCGACACAGAGGTAGCCACAGCCGTGAACTACCGCACTGTACACTGGTTGATAAAGAGATAGTAGTATACTCGTAACAACTAGTATGACGACGGTATAAAGAATGAAAAAAAAACCACGGTTAGGTGGTATATAATACAATTATGGTTGGACGGACTGCCTGCCGAGTGCCGACACAGAGGTAGCCACAGCCGTGAACTACCGCACTGTACACTGGTTGATAAAGAGATAGTAGTATACTCGTAACAACTAGTATGACGACGGTATAAAGAATGAAAAAAAAACCACGGTTAGGTGGTATATAATACAATTATGGTTGGACGGACTGCCTGCCGAGTGCCGACACAGAGGTAGCCACAGCCGTGAACTACCGCACTGTACACTGGTTGATAAAGAGATAGTAGTATACTCGTAACAACTAGTATGACGACGGTATAAAGAACGAAAAAAAAACCACGGTTAGGTGGTATATATTATAATACAATTATGGATGGACGGACTGCCTGCCGAGTTCCGACACAGAGGTAGCCACAGCCGTGAACTACCGCACTGTACACTGGTTGATAAAGAGATAGTAGTATACTCGTAACAACTAGTATGACGACGGTATAAAGAACGAAAAAAAAACCACGGTTAGGTGGTATATATTATAATACAATTATGGATGGACGGACTGCCTGCCGAGTTCCGACACAGAGGTAGCCACAGCCGTGAACTACCGCACTGTACACTGGTTGATAAAGAGATAGTAGTATACTCGTAACAACTAGTATGACTATGACGACGGTATAAAGAAAGAAAAAAAAAACCACGGTTAGGTGGTATATAATACAATTATGGATGGACGGACTGCCTGCCGAGTGCCGACACAGAGGTAGCCACAGCCGTGAACTACCGCACTGTACTGTGTCTGCTGCTAATATAGACTGGTTGATAAAGAGATAGTTTACAATACTACTAATATACTGGTGGTCAGGCACTGGTCACCACTAGTCACACTGGCAGTGGCACTCCTGCAGCAAAAGTGTGCACTGTTTAATTTTAATATAATATTATTTATCATGTACTCCTGGCTCCTGCTATAACAACCTGCAGTGCTCCCCAGTCTCCCCCACAATTATAAGCTTTATATACAATACATTGATGTGCAGCACACTGGGCTGAGCAGTGCACACAGACTGAGTCACTGTGTGACTGTGTATCGTTTTTTTCAGGCAGAGAACGGATATATTAAATAAAACAAACAACTGCACTGTCTCTGGTGGTCACTGGTCACTGTGGTCGTCAGTCACTAAACTCTGTCTGCACTCTGCACTCTCTTCTAATCTACAGTATCACAGCAATCTCTCTCTCTCTCTTCTAAATCTAATCTAAATGGAGAGGACGCCAGCCACGTCCTCTCCCTATGACTCTCAATGCACGTGTGAAAATGGCGGCGACGCGCGGCTCCTTATATAGAATCCGAGTCTCGCGATAGAATCCGAGCCTCGCGAGAATCCGACAGCGTCATGATGACGTTCGGGCGCGCTCGGGTTAACCGAGCAAGGCGGGAAGATCCGAGTCGCTCGGACCCGTGAAAAAAAAAGTGAAGTTCGTGCGGGTTCGGATTCAAAGAAACCGAACCCGCTCATCTCTAATAAAAACAAAACAAAACATGAATCTATAGATTAATACACTGATTTAGTTTCTGTCATACAGTATCTGTTTTTTTTATTTGTGTGCTTGTAATATATACATCCTGATTTTGTAATTGGATTTTGCCTTTTGCTGGACACAAATGCATACAGTATACAGGCTTTTGGTTTGGAAATTCTGTTGAAGGTTCTTGCTGAAATGATGCCCATGGAATCATGTCAGGGTACAGACCTCTGCAAAATGGAATTTGATGGGATCATACTTTATAAGTAGCTGTCCTATAGAAAATTAGTTGAGACTCTAAATATGTATACAAATTACCCTATAAATACCACAAAACTTCTGACATTGGAAGCTTTTCACTTTAATTCTTAACAACCTTGTTTGTGTATCTCAAATCTCCTGATCACATTTGATGGAAGTCTCAACACAATTTTAAGATTGCCAAAAGTGCAATATTTGTTACAGTAAATATATATATATATATATATATATACTGCTCAAAAAAAATAAAGGGAACACTTAAACAACACAGTGTAACTCCAAGTCAATCACACTTCTGTGAAATCAAACTGTCCACTTAGGAAGCAACACTGATTGACAATCAATTTCACATGCTGTTGTGCAAATGGAACAGACAGCAGGTGGGAATTATAGGCAATTAGCAAGACACCCCCAATAAAGGAGTTGTTCTGCAGGTGGTGACCACAGACCACTTCTCAGCTCCTATGCTTTCTGGATGATGTTTTGGTCACTTTTGAAAGCTGGTGGTGCTTTCACTCTAGTGGTAGCATGAGACGGAGTCTACAACCCACACAAGTGGCTCAGGTAGTGCAGCTCATCCAGGATGGCACATCAATGCGAGCTGTGGCAAGAAGGTTTGCTGTGTCTGTCAGCGTAGTGTCCAGAGCATGGAGGTGCTACCAGGAGACAGGCCAGTACATCAGGAGACGTGAAGGAGGCCGTAGGAGGGCAACAACCCAGCAGCAGGACCACTACCTCCGCCTTTGTGCAAGGAGGAACAGGAGGAGCACTGCCAGAGCCCTGCAAAATTACCTCCAGCAAGCCACAAATGTGCATGTGTCTACTCAAACGATCAGAAACAGACTCCATGAGGGTGGTATGAGGGCCCGACGTCCACTGGTGGGGGTTGTGCTTACAGCCCAACACCGTGCAGGACGTTTGGCATTTGCCAGAGAACACCAAGATTGGCAAATTCGCCACTGGCGCCCTGTGCTCTTCACAGATGAAAGTAGCTTCTCACTGAGCACATTGACAGATGTGACAGAGTCTGGAGACGCCAAGGAGAACGTTCTGCTGCCTGCAACATCCTGCAGCATGACCGGTTTAGCAGTGGGTCAGTAATGGTGTGGGGTGGCATTTCTTTGGGGGGCCGCACAGCCCTCCATGTGCTCGCCAGAGGTAGCCTGACTGCCATTAGGTACCGAGATGAGATCCTCAGACCCCTTGTGAGACCATATGCTGGTTGGCCCTGGGTTCCTCCTAATGCAAGACAATGCTAGACCTCATGTGGCTGGAGTGTGTCAGCAGTACCTGCAAGACGAAGGCATTGATGCTATGGACTGGCCCACCCGTTCCCCAGACCTGAATCCAATTGAGCACATTTGGGACATCATGTCTCGCTCCATCCACCAGCGCCACGTTGCACCACAGACTGTCTAGGAGTTGGCGGATGCTTTAGTCCAGGTCTGGGAGGAGATCCCTCAGGAGACCATCCGCCACCTCATCAGGAGCATTCCCAGGCATTGTAGGAAGGTCATACAGGCACATGGAGGCCACACACACTACTGAGCCTCATTTTGACTTGTTTTAAGGACATTACATCAAAGTTGGATCAGCCTGTAGTGTGTTTTTCCACTCTAATTTTGAGTGTGACTCCAAATCCAGACCTCCATGGGTTAATAAATTTGATTTCCATTGATAATTTTTGTGTGATTTTGTTGTCAGTACATTCAACTATGTAAAGAACAAAGTATTTAATAAGAATATTTAATTCATTCAGATCTAGGATGTGTTATTTTAGTGTTCCCTTTATTTTTTTGAGCAGTGTATACACATACTGTCAGTGCTAAATTGAGCAAACAGTCTTTATATAGCACATAAATACGTCTATCATCTATATTTATGACACTTTTCAATGCATGTCCTTCTGGTACAGAACTCATTATCTAATTCACAGCTATAACAGTTTATTAAACTTAAACACATCTGGTGAACTAATTTAAGTAAAATATGACACTCAGTCTCTTCAGACTAATTTTTGTTTTGTTTAAATATTATTTTTAATTATACAGGTATAATTATCATTACAATTGCATAATGGCTCTGTGTGATTAAACATAACCTGTAGATGTGTAGTGTTAATGGCTGCTTTGTATAGATTCAGATTTGTACAAAATCTGACAATTGTCAGTATTTTACGTTTGGAGCTACAGCTAAAACAAAAGTTTTCATACAAAATAAAAATTAGAAGTCCGCCATACAGTACATAAAGCTGAAATGTATTTTTAAAAGGGAACAAAATTACCACAAAGTATATTATTGCTACATCAAACCCACAATCTCTTTCTTTTTGTTCATTTTCTATTTTGATAACCATTATTTACTGTGCATCCTGCAGGCATTGGCAAGAGTTCCTGGCATGAAAAGACTATCCAAATGGTTGTATGCAAATAAATAAATAAATTAATAAATACATACATACATAAATAAATACATAAAATATGCAAAATCCATCCAGAATGTTAGAGTTCGCTTACAAAGAGGAAGAATTTGAATCAAGTTATGGGGATTTAAATGTTTTCAGTGGCAATTGAAAGGATTAATAATGTTGTATTTGATTAAAAAATATGACATATTAAACACAAAATTGACAGTTTTCTAGGTACGTTTGCTGCTTTTTTCCCTTTTTTTGCCCCTATTTTAACTAACAAAATTGACTTCTGAACTGTAGAATCCCAATTTTGCTGACATGCTAATAAATTGCCTGTGTGTAGTGGGGGAGAAGAGCAGTTTAAAAAGTCACCCTACTAAAAGCATGCAAAATATAAAAATACATTTCTCCAACCAATACAATAGCCAAGTCTAACTAAATGCACAGTATATACATAGGTGAAGCAGGTGGTATTTTATACATCCATACTCTAATGCTACATTTTCATTGCTGCATTTTCTGAGAACAAATGCATGTTCATGACAAGAACATTTTATTTCCCAGTTTCAGAACATGTCCACTATCTGCAAATGATAACAGTAATAAAACAGAAAAATATGTGATTAAAATAATCAGACTAGAGTGATTTAACCGGGATACTATAAGATTTTATGTCAAATCTTTTTGGTTGGAACGAAAATCTGGTAATGTCTGGGGGCATATGACAATTGACTATTTGCTCCCAAACACTAGAAAACCAACAAAAATGGGCATTCAGACAAATTGGTTAAATCAGTTTGAGAAACAAAACCATTTTTTTGTCCGTTTTCCGGATTTTGGTAGCAAATGGTTGATTTGCTCCAGACATTACCAGATTTTCATTTCAACCAGAAAGACTGGACAGATAATCTGATAGTGTGTATCCAGCTTTAGTTTGTTTATAGTATTTAGGGAGCAGGAACATTTTATGTATGAAATAATAAATGAAAAAGGAGCACACTGTATACAGTATATGTGAAATATGGAGTCAACCGGGTTTATTTACTAAAGATCTATTTTCATAGATTTGTGTTGATTTCAAATGAATGAAAATCGATCTACTGTTAATCGATGATGGGTTTTGGGGTTAAAACACACATTTACTAACAGACAATGATTTATGTTAATCATTAAATGTTAGTATATATGTGTTTTAGGTTCTGAAACCCAACATCGATTCAGATCGATTTTAAATTGCTGGAAACCAAAGTTTAGTAAATAAACCCTGATGTGTTATAATAAGGAGAGGTGGTCCTACATATCCCCACGTGGGTGTGACTAAGTGTCTGATAATGCTAATTCCTTCATCATGCTTCTACCCACTTAGTGTTCTTACAGAACAGAAAGCACTTTTCTGGAAGGATTACCTGCTCTTTCGATGATCTCTCTAATCTAAGAATCTCCTGTACGTTATAGGAGAGTATGAAATGATATTAAAGC
Source organism: Pseudophryne corroboree (assembly GCF_028390025.1). Lineage (NCBI taxonomy): Eukaryota > Metazoa > Chordata > Amphibia > Anura > Myobatrachidae > Pseudophryne > Pseudophryne corroboree. The sequence continues at coordinate 201,383,107 of NC_086454.1, forward strand.
ACATTACAATTGTTTTTTAGGCTGTGCCTATTATGTGACTTTTTGTGGCTGCATGTTTTACAGCTACCTGCTCAGAAGAGGTTATATTGATTTTAGTTAGTTCTAACATTAGTTATTAAATTACAGCAAATGTATTGTTTTCATTTCATGTGGTATGACATATGTCTTATTCATATAAAATATTGTAATAATTTAAAAAAAAATTATTTCAGTAGCACTTACACAGACAAAGACATAATCAACCATTGGCTATAATTAAGTGGTGTATAGTACTTTACAATGTCTTTACTTTAGCATTGATCAATACACAGTCCTCAGTCTAACTATTCACCGTTTAGATTATGATAATGATTGTTGTAAATGTTTAGTAACATACAATACATACATTGCATTCCCTCTAAAATCAAACATATCTTTGGTAGAAACTATAAGAACATTGTAAAAGGTAATGGAAAAATAGCACATACATGGGTATGGAAGTTAAAAGCATCCCAGGTACTAAAGATGAGGGGATATTACTTGCTTGGTCCTAGGGATGTCTGTATTAAAAAAATAAACTAAATCCAGTATTAGAGGCTAATTCCAAGTAGCATCATACAAAGAAGTTGATTAGGGACTAAAGCATAGTAAAACAGATAACATGTTTATAATTCAACAACTGGTGATAATCTTAATGGTGTTCCTAGGTCATGTGCTGTAAGAAATCTATACTGGGATCGATAGCACAGTAGCCACTGTTTATAGAGGTAACTAAATGAAAGTAAAGGAGCATCTGAGAAGTGTCATTGGATTTACCTCCACCTGTGCCTAATAAACCATAGCATGATATTAGCTAAACATGCTCTATGATTAAGAGGAATGCTGGGTTTCTACCAGTATGGAACCTATTAGGTGGCCACTGTTAACAGATGGTAAATGATGAGTAAACTAAAGACTTTATTAATTAAACAACAGAAATGCATTTCAGGGTTGAATGAGCTTCAGCACGTAAAAAAAAAAAAAGGTCAGGGTACAGAACCCAAACAAGGCTTGGAAACCATAATGTAGCAGCACCAATAAAGTAAACCTACGTTAAAAGTAATATGCACAATTATAAGCATTTACCAAACTTATACTAGATTAGATCCACTGAAGAAACAAAATCAATAAGAGAGAAGTTAAGGTGAAAACCCAATTTGTTCTAGAATGATATTGGCCCCATCAGGTATGAAAGGTTGCAGCCTACACATCTCAACTCCCCCATTGGAAATGATCAAACATTAAGAGTCTCTCGATAGATGTTACCTTCAGGTGGATAGTATCTGTCACGAACTATGGAAACACAAAAAATGGGGCTTAGCAACCTAAAGGCCAAACAGCAGTGCACATGCTGTTTTTTAATGTCATATTATTATTATTTTTATGCACCCAGCTTTGCAAGGAAGCTCATGGTAAAGACCTTTAGTTCTATGCCACTGCTAGCCAAAGACAGTGAGGTTATTTTGCATATTGAAATGCACCAACTAGACAAATGTATAAAGGAGTTTTGAACGTCTGAAAATATTGTGATTTGTAGACAACTCTTTGCGTTTTTCAAAGTTTTGGTTTGTATATTTGACCTATATTTCTTAAACAATGTTGTATTGTATGACTGAAGAATTGTAATTCACATGAACATCCAAGAAGATAAATCACATAGTCACTACTGAAGGTAATAAAAGAAGAAATATTAAAATATTCACTTATGTCTGAATAGCTCTTCAACATGGTATGCTAAAAATGAAACAGGTTGGAATTACTTAAATTTGGTTCTTATTAAAATATCCTAATGTTTGTGGAAGAGCATCTTAATCTTACTATGCAGATTATTCTGTGTTAAAAAAGAAAATTGTATTGACTTTGGATCTACATTTATTTGACCATTGGCAGTTCACCTGAACAATATAACGCATTGTTGTCATCTACTATCTTAAAAAAGTACTCAATGGGATGTCCCCACCCTCATAGCTTCAAGAAGAACAAGAAAATTAATTAGATCTCTATGTCAAGCTTTGAAGTAAAGGTTATCCTCTACTTATTACTTTACAACAGGGATGGGGAACCTTTGGCCCTCCAGCTGTTGTTGAACTACACATACCAGCATGCCTTGCTACAGTTTTGCTATTTGGCCATGCCAAAACTGTTGCAGGGCATGCTGGGATGTGTAGTTCAACAACATCTGGAGGGCGAAAGGTTCCCCATCCCTGCTTTACAATGTTGAGTCATTAAACTTTTTTTCCAAGAGAATCACCTTGAATAAGACTTTTAATAAATTGAAATGCATTGGTATTATCTGGAACTTTTTATGCTCTTTGGCTGGAGTGTTATCATCTTATAGGCATCGAGGGCTCTTTTGTTTCTTTGTCTAGAGTTTTACCATCAAATGAAAGCAGCCATGAGAACGTGTCCCAGGTGCCCTATCCTATCTATATACTGTCTCAAATTCAACATATTCTGATATTTATAGCCACATACGAAGATAACCTGAAGGGAGCTATGAGTGATACAGATGTCATTGATTTGACGTTATCTCAAATAGAGTATTCATTAAGGGGGGTTCACTACGGCTGGCCGGCGGTCGGGCTCCCGGCGACCAGCATCCCGGCGCCGGGAGCCCGACCGCCGGCTTACCGACAGCGTGGCGAGCGCAAATGAGCCCCTTGCGGGCTCGCTGCGCTCGCCACGCTACGGGCACGGTGGCGCGCTACGCGCGCCACACTATTTTATTCTCCCTCTATGGGGGTCGTGGACCCCCACGAGGGAAAATAAGTGTCGGTATGCCGGCTGTCGGGCTCCCAGCGCCGGTATACTGAGCGCCGGGAGCCCGACCGCCGGCATACAGAAGACCACCCATTAAGGGGTATATTCAATTTCCCGACTTGTCGGATTTTAACGGGAGTTTAAGGTCGAATCCAGATTCGACCTATTCAATCATGCTCCCGTTTATCCGACAAGTCAGAAAATCCAACTTGTTGTAATCCAACAGGTTTTAGCCCCATTTCCGACAATGTCAATCCAACTTTAAAAAAAGTCGGATTGGCATTGTTGGCAATGTCCAAATCCGATAATTGAATACTACATTGCTGGATCCTTTGCATCAGAAAGGATCCGACAAGCATTGAATACACCCCTATGCATACAATAAAACTGGGACTTCCTGTTGGTTATTGATGGTTTTACATGTATCAAACTACTAAACACATATTGTTGAAGATCAAACATTATTTTGTGTGAAGGACACACATGGTCACATTTTGCCTTCTGCTGGTCACATATGGGTGCATAAGGTTTATATAAGAAACTGCACTATATGTGTTGAATATTGTTTTTTGTGTGTGTGTGTGTGTGTATATATATATATATATATATATATATATATATATATATAGCATCACTTGAAAATTGGGAATCTGAAACTACACAAATGCTAAAGTATACAATTTTAAGGATTTTATATCTCTGTAAAGTGTGCATACTGTATGATTTAACAGAGCATGATGATATCATTAATGTATAATTTATTCATAACCAGGTTTGCTGCAAAATGATTCTTGTTCCAAATATGAGTCTCCATAAAATATAACTTGCTGCAAATCTGTCCATCATAGCAGCACCTTTATTTGGAAGATTTTTTGGTAAAAATAAACAAAGCTGTAAGCATGAATAAAATACAGTAAAATCTAAAAAGAATTTAACCTGTTTTCATGACATAAAGGGCTCTTGTGACAAACAGGCAGTTTGGCTGATTGCTGAACTCAATTAAACATACAATGAGGTTACTGGCCTTTTAATTTGTTAGGGAATATATGATTGGATGAAGAGTAGGTGTTAAGCACTTCAAGTAAATCTAATAACATTCAAATGCTGTAAGGGGATTTCCATGGATGAACAATTGTGGGACCTTAAATATGCACAAAGCAGGTAATTGGAAAAAAGCCATCAGAGTATAACCCTATGTGAAAAGGTACTGTATGAAGAAGAGGTTGTGATCACACTTTCAGGCCACATCTAGACTACAATTCTTTTATATAGACAAATTAAAAAATAATGAAAGAAGGGCTAGTATAATGTTGGAATTGACGATAAAGATGCAATAGATTATAAAAACTGGTAATAATTGGGTGGACTATGCTAATCACTGTTATATCTATTTTTAAATATCCATATTTTGTCAATCATTTTAATGAACTGGTTTTTCTTCTGATTTTATATGATATAATTAATGTGACTATTACACCATGGTTTATATAGAAAATAATAAGGTTATGTTTTATTCATAGATTTGTCAAACAGTGTCATTTTATTATTGACATAAAATGTTAAGGAATTATATTATTTCTTGAGAAAAAATATCACTGTTTAATTTTTTTGGGGGGGATCAATTTGTTTCTTTCTTATTCTAACCACAGCTATTATAGGAATGCACATTATTATTTTTGCTCAATGGTAATATGTGAATATATACAATATATATTTATATGAAACACAATGTCAGAATGCCTTATTCCTCTTGTGGTTATAGTGTAAATAACTATCTCTTGACTGTAGCTGTTACACTTTTGCATACAACACTCGGCTTTCTTTGCCTTACGTTGTATATTTTCTATGTGTGTTTCCATCCTACTGTATATATATGAATATATATAAAGAAAAAGCATTTGGCTCTATTTTTTTCTGTTGGTTGTTGTATGCCTTTATGTTTGCTTTTCTACCTTTTGTTTTTAATTCTGTATTATGTTTTTCTTGATTTATTTTTTATTGTTATTTTTCCCGAGCCTCTCTCTTCCAAATGCTTTTTCTTTTTTCAATGAAACCAAAGCTAAAAAAAAACCATATCTCTCTCTTTTGTTTATGTTTTTTTGGCATCTCCCCCTCTCCGTCCTTTGATCCTTATCTATACCTACCCCTTACCTATATTTCCCATCCTTCCCATCAATGGGGCGAGATGCCTGTCACAAATTAAAAAAAATACAATTCATCTCCTTTAACCCAAACTTTTAAATTGTGGCATTTTTTTAAAACAAAACCTCAGAAAACGTCTTTATATTTTTTTTCATTTATTTTTTGTGACGTTTCTCTAAACTTGTCGTTTATTCGTTTTTTTCTTTCCTCCTCTATCCCCCCTCCCCACTCCCACTCTGTTCTGATTTTATTCCCATCCCCAAAATCCGAAGTTCCAGCACATCTGACGTTAAGCAACCAAGGTACGGATTTAATCCACTTTTTCTTTTTTTATTTCCCTATCCCTAGATTTTCTTTTTTTTTCACCCCTTCATTCTGTCTCTATCTTTTTTCAGTCTTTCACCAGTCCATTTCTGTCTTCCACATTCTCTCTCTTTCCTCCATGTGTGACTCATGGATCATTGGTTTCAATCATTTACAATATCATGTTTATTCATTGGGGGAAGAGACAGTGCATAAGTGTATTCAAAACTCTTTCTCCATCTATTTTTTATCTCCTTTTTTACAAACCTTCCTTCCTTCCTTCCTTCCTTCCTTCCTTCCTTCCTTCCTTCCTTCCTTCCTTCCTTCCTTCCTTCCTTCCTTCCTTCCTTCCTCCATCCTTTCTTTCTCTCATCCTTCCTCCGTCCCTTTTTTTCTTCTCTTTAAAACTCTTCCTCTCTTTCTGTGATAACGTTTTTCTATCTCACGTGATCCAAACACTATCAGCAGAATACATGCAACACATAGGAAAATAATACTGTAGAATTGGAGGACCCCAGCTATATTATTTGATGACCAGTATTTATGGTGTGCAGATACATGACAGAAGTGTAATGAGCTGAACTGAAAGTTCCAGCAGATGATTGTGACTTGAGAGTTGGCAAATAGTAGAATCAAATATTAAAATCCTAGAAAATTAATGATTGTATTGAGGCCCCAAAAAATATATTTTAAAATTAGATTTAAAAATAAATCATAACTCAAGCTAGTATATAACCATCAGAAATGTATAGTAAGTAGTACAGCATAAGAAATACCTTCATAAAAGCTATAATTTGGGATGTAATACCTGAGACTGATATTTTTGCTTTTTAATATAGCAAAAATAAATAATTTAAAATAAGATTAATTAATTGCACATAAAATAAGAATTTTCTTATGAGTTACTGAAGTAAAAGTCACTTTAATTACAGCGCTAAATATTATAACAAGTGCCTATAATTGCATGGCATGCACACTGTCACTTAAAAATTGCAGCTTGTTGTTTTGCTGTAAAACAAAATATAACTAAGAAAGCAGTGATAAATGACAGAATCTTGTCCAGTGAAATAGGTTTAGACATTAATCATATTTCCGCACAGATAATAGACCAACAGTCATCCTGGTATCTTTACAGTGTCAGTGAGTAGTTACATAAGATTCCTTCACTATCCCTGCCATGTGGATGCACATGCTTTCTAGTAACCATGTACAGAAACTTGCAAAATAAAGGAATCAGTTGAGTACATAAGTGATATATAAAATATTGCAAACAGCTGTTTACAATCATAAATATGATTGCTGTTATAGCACATTGCCCAATATTTTCTCAACCATGGAAGAGAACTCCATGATTTTCAGGGGAGAGCGATAAAGACTAAACTTGCTGATATTTCATAAGAAACAATGGCCAGTGTGATGTGTTCAGTGTACTCTAAAGCATCATTATTAGCTTTAAAAAAAGTTGGATCTGTGCCTATGACAGTGCTTTTCACCACCATGAAATAAAAACCGATTGAGTTTGCTGTGGATAATTGGTGTCAAATCACTTCAGTATAGCTGGAGGCACTTGTAGAAATAATGTAAAGTTGCACTAAAGCTGCTCTAATTATTTGTGGGAACCCAACAACCTATTAAGACAATTTTTGCAGCATTACCATTGTAAATTTGTATGTAGAAATGTTTTTGTATTAAAAGCTAAATTCATGTGTGCTCTAGCTAAATAGTGCAGTTAGGTAAGATAATGGTGGGCAATGCTACCCATATAATTAGGACTTACAGTGGCCATATTAGTTATTGGTAATATAAACTGCAGTATTGTTTGGTTTAAAAAGGATAGAAGTAGGGTAGAAAAATGTTTGCAGCAATTTTAATGTTCGCTAAGCCTAAATGAGTTCAATAATAAAGCTTATTTTGATGCATATTAATTTTGTACTACCCACTTTGCAAACCATAATATAATTAACGTTTACATTTCAAAGCCAACACCCTGTACAGTTTTGCACAAAACCTTTACATAGCAAGTTTTATGCAATTCGAGGAAAATAATCCAAACATGGTGGAAACCTTATATATTGTCTGAACAGATCCTGTGTATTTGTACCTTCCATGCACAGTGTGTGTGTATGTATGTATATATATATATATATATATATATATACTGTTTCTATCTGTTCATGTACTAATACTGTAGTTTAGGCTTTGATATATTTTATTCTTACACTGACAGATAAAAGTGCTGTACAGTAAACCATCATTTTCCACAAATTGACCTAGACACAGGTAGAACATTAGCATGTTTGTAACGTTTTCATTTTCATTTATTAGAGTAAGTCTATTTATTAATAGCTTGTTTGCCATGCAGGCTGGAAGATGCAGTACATATGCATAATTTATTAAATACAGCATAATATGTTAACTATAAAAAAAAAACATTTGAAAAACGTTACAAGCTCATTTAAAAGCAAGGATCACGTTCTCTTCACTGTCTATTTTTCTGTTTTCCTCTTTGAATCTTTTTCCCTGCTTTCTCTATTCTGTATTTCATTACATTATATAGTTGCAAACATACGCTCACTGTATCTCTCTGGTCACCCCCAGCTCTGCATGCTGTGTGATGAGTGGTATCTATTATCTTCATGTACTCACCTGTCACTGGTTTCTCCATCATGTGCTGCTATTTGCATGATCTGCCAGCTCTTTCTTGCAGGATATATTACACATACAAATCCAGAGAATATTGTGTATGTGAGTGTGTGTGTGCATGTGTGCGTGTGTGTGTGTGTGTGTGTGTGTGTGTGTGTGTGCGCGTGCATTTTTGTGTTTCATGTCTTATCTCAATGTTTGTACAAAAGTTTTTGTTTCAACGTATAAGGATTTATCATAAGGTGCAGATTTCTCTTACTTTCAGTTAAATTGTCCCTTGGCAACCATGTACATGGTGCAGTTGTCAAGTTCACCCCTTACGTGCCATAATTGGCTCATGCTGCTCACAAACAGACAGGAAACGCTAATGGCACATGGAGCAGTGTCAAGGGCCAGTTTAGCTATAAGTCAGGAAAATCTACAGAGTGCTAGACAAACTCATTACTTAAATGTGTCTCCTAACTGTATGTTTTGTTAATAGAAGTGTCCAGTCCTTATTTATGTAGTATATATGCGGTCATTATCTGTGATTATTGTATGTTGGTTTTTTTTTCCCTTTATTTTATATTGTGTAAGCAGGTGTAAGCAACTTTCCACATTTCAGCTGTTTGTGAACAATAATCCTTATCACTGTGCAATAACTGCTTGAGATGATTATGTCAGTGAGCAACTATTTTGCCTGATATGGTGATGTCTGTGAGCAACTTGCTTGCCTAAAATGATTGTGTTAGGGGGCAACTAGCTTGCCTGAGATGATGAGAGATTTACTTCTGCAACAGGTGTAGGATTAGTTGCCTTCATCTACTGTTTCTATCTTTGTTGTTTAGATTTTCCTGCATTGTGCTATAACACAAAGCAACAACAATGTTAGCTGTTCTCAGTCTACTATAGTGATGGGCAAACTGATTCACTTCAAAGTGTGTTCCTTGACCTTCCAACGGGCCACACCTTACTCCTGAGTTCATTTATAAATTAAAACAATACAATTAATTGATAAATAATTGGCTTTGCTGCTCACAAAATAAAATGAAAAGTTAATGACACAGAAAGATGTTAGATTAGACCACACATTTTCTTAGATTAGACCCCAAAATGTCACTCAAGCCACCGACTCACCCGAATCCATACTGTACCTCAGATCTCTCACTATTCCCGCTCACCTCTATATGCCATTTAGAACCCTGTTTTCCACACACAAAAAAATCTATTTCCTCCCACTTGTAATAAAACATACTCCCATCCCACTTATTAAATAAGAGCTGGGAATGTTGAGAATAAAAATAATTTAAAGCATCAGCCAATGACAAAAAGTAGAGAAAAAAACAATGAATCATAAAGTAGGAAGCAACTGGGAGCCGCAGGTGGGGACTCAGAGTGCCACATGTGTATATTACCTGTTGCCTATCACTAGTCTAGTGTAATCCACGAGGATGCCAGACATTGGGCAATACTAACATTCAACCTGAGAAAAATGATTAGTTCCCAATTTTACCATATTTATTGCACAATCGACAGATCACTACAGATGATACAAACTAGCCGACATCTGTCCTGTGCTCATTTTGATTGGTCCCTTCTCAGGAATTGGGCTAATTTTGGGGTTATATACACAATAATATAAGACCACGTAGCTAATAAACCATTACATATTGTACATTATGTGGCTAAAGTTAGATTGATAAAAGCATGTGATTGATTGCTACACATTACAGAACATTTGTTCGATTTGTGCCATAAGTATTTTATTGTTTACCTACTTAGTTATTACAGTCAGGGATGTGTGTATGTTAATGTGATAGCATGCTATGCTGTTTCTACGGCTAGTGATGACACTGTGGTGCTGTAAGAATAGGTGAATATTATGATTTGTAGACATGCTTTAGCCAGTAGAACTGATTTCAGTTTGTTCAGGGTTCAAAACTCTGACTGTTATCCTAGTGAAGGCATGACCCTTATCTCCAACTCATCAAGATAATCAATTGAGACAAAGGGGTATATTTACCAAAGGTCAATTTTCATAATTCTCTATAGAACACAAATTAATGAAAATCAATCTAGATCAATGTTGGGTTTCAGGGGCTACAACACACATTTACTAACGGGTGATTTTTTTAATAGGAATTTTTAAATGTTAGTAAATGTGTGTTTTAGCCCCTGAAAGAGAAAGTGAGAGAGAGAGAGAGAGAGAGAGAGAGAGAGAGAGAGAGAGAGAGAGAGAGAGAAAGAAAGAGACATAGGACAATTTTAAATGCCACAGTGGCAAATATTCCCCATGACCCTTATCCCAATCAGACATGGCGTTACATGCCATTAGTAGCACTATGCATTTAGGGGGTAATTCCAAGTTGATCGCAGCAGGATTTTTGATAGCAATTGGGCAAAACCATGTGCACTGCAGGGGGGGCAGATATAACATTTGCAGAAAGAGTTAGATTTGGGTGGGTTATTTTATTTCTGTGCAGGGTAAATACTGGCTGCTTTATTTTTACACTGCAAATTAGATTGCAGATTGAACACATTAGTGAGATGTGCACTTTTATCTGTGTCCTCTTAATCACCACTGTGTCTATAGAGAGCTGTAGCACCAACATTTAAGTTCATTTTAATCACGTATTTTGCTGTGTATCACTGGGGAGAACACATTTTCATTGTCCTGACTGGGTGTCGCATTTGGAATATCATTTTGTCTGATACACTGGATGATTGTGCTGTCTGCTGAATTATTTTGGTGTTGAAGTTTACAGTAAGCATGACAGTATGTACGGCACACTGGGAGAGATTTACTAATCTACAATAAATCCAAGTGCTTTAGAGAGGTAAATATTTTGTTTACCAGTTTTTTTGTGTTCTAAAATAGTTTAAAAGTTTATGGTCAATAAAAATAGGCAATGCAGATGTAGATATATATTTATTAGTCTGTGAAAACACTGAGCTGAGTAAGTTAAAAGGCAGAGTTACATACAGTATATTTAGATGTGTGCTGACAAAATCACTTTTGTTCTCATCTGCATTAATTAATGTAGATGTGACCTACAGTATAATATTTTAGTTTCCTTTCCAAGCAAATCACTTTCTATAGAATACTTTAGTAAGGGTGCCATCTAAGTGGTTATAGCCACAAAAAAAAAAAAAAAAAAAAGGAATTGCCTTACACTTCCTATGCAATGGCATTCCTGATAAATTGGTGTAATCAAGAGTAATAGTATATAAAACGATATGATGCATAGCAGCAGTTTGTCCACAATATAGGTCAAATATGAAAGTATTCTCAAAGACTGTGTCTTTTGTCAGTTAAGTGAAGCTGACAAGAGGTTTTCAACTCCAGTCCTCAAGTACCGCTAACAAGTCTCACCTAACATGTCATGTTTTCTGGATTTCTTACTCATGCACAGGTAATTTGAATTCTATTTTGCTGGGTCAGTACTGATGCACCTGTTTCCACAGACAGAAATCCTGAAAACATAACCTGTTGGGGGTACTTGGGAACTGGAGTTGAGAACCACTACTGTAACCTACACTAGAAATGATTACATAGTTATCTGCGTCCTGTCCTTCCTTTCCTCTGAGCCTAAAGGCCAGTACTCACTGGCCGATGTGGGGGAGATGTGAACCGCTCAGCACACATCTCTCGCCCCGCTCAGCACAGCGCGATGTGTGCTGAGCGTGCGGGGGGAGCGGGGGGGGGCGCTCATTTCACCCAGCGGGTGAAGTGAGCGACCCGCTAGATTGGCCAATCTAGCACCAGCGATAGCGATGGGCGGGGCTACGCAATGCTATCACTGTGAGGGGCACACACGGAGAGATCACTGCTTAAAATCTAAGCAATCTAGTCAGATTGCTTAGATTTTAAGCAGCGATCGCTCCGTGAGTACCCCCCTTAAGGCCCTTATACAAATGAGACAGGTAGAACAGGTTGCAGATTCACTGGAAATGCTAGGGGGCATATTTACTAAAGGTCGATTTTGATTGATTGAAAATCGATTTCAATAGATGTTGGGTTCCAGAGACTGAAACACATATTTGATAACAGCTGATTTTTTTTATATTTTATTTTTATTCATTTTTAAATATTAATACAGCTCTGGAAGTACAACATTAATTTTGATCAATTTTAAATCAATCAAAATCGACCTTTAGTAAATACTAGGTCAGAGGTTCTCAAACGAGTACTTACAGCGGTGCCTCAGGTTGGTGGTCCAGGACCAGTTCCGATTATTTAAAGTCAAAGTAATAGACAAAACAAGTAGTTGTGGCTTCCAATCATAAAATATGTGGACAAAGAGAAGTGAATTCTGTCCCTCACCACATAACTGAACCTAAGGACGATATATAAACACACTTTACTTAATTTAATATTGTTTTCTGAATTTTTCAATAAAAAAAACTTGTGGCCTCTGATACTTTAGGGTGCCGTGATTCAAAAAAGTTTGGAAAGCACTGACCTAGGTGTTAAAAAAATAAACATTACTCCTACTAGTGCAGCACCAGGAATATATATTCATTATTCTAAAAGTTTCCTTCTGTTGCTAAGTGAATATTTTGCCTGCACTCAGTGAAAGTAGAGATTATGTAGGTAGAAGCAATATTTCTAAAAATGCAGTTATTGATGTGTAGCCATTGGGACATGACAGCAGACAATTAGTGGAACACATCCCCCTTTGATGTGTTAAACTCACAGTGTGGCTTTATATTGGATATCAGTGGTGAATCTTAATACAGCACCAGAGAGCTAGATAACAAACAGAGTCTTCAGTAAAATTCTCTAAAGTGTGTCTGCCTTTTGCCACCTTTTCTGTCTTTGGTATACATTACTTCTCTTTGATGCATGGATCTTAAAATGAAAGTGAAATGCCATGTGTTTTGCATTGAACAGAGACTGGGTTCCTTTGGCTATATATTAGTCTATATATTCTCATTAGGGATGTAAATAATGTGGTGTATGGGTTTTAAATTCCCACTGAGAGAATGTTTGTCACCACATGTCAGGAGTGTGCACATCACTATGTTTCCATGTCTGTATACAGTTGTGCATATATAATTTCTGCATATCTTGGATGCTGTGCGAAGCCACATATGACATGATTTATATGTTTGTGCATGTGTCACTTGGAGTGACAGCATGGGGACACAACACTTCTCTCAGTATAACCTAGAGAAACAGTCTCTGAGAATCATTTCCGTAGCTGCATTATCCAATTTGCTGTGTGTCGCTATGCCATTTATTTATTTTAAATCTGTCTTTATATTTATGCATGTTTCCTGCTGCATGTGTCATATATATATGTTCTTGTTTTTGTATAGGCTTTTTACTATGGTTATTACATTTTGTTACGTAATTGTTAAGAGGTGTGTGCGGATGCTTGTGCAAGTACCATGATATTACGTGAGAATAAATTAAGCATGTTCTGTGTGGGGAAAAAAAAAATTTCATCCCAAAAATTAGCAGGAACTCATCTAATTAGGACTTGATGTGACAAGAGTTGTAAGATGGACTGAGCATCACAGGACAAGGCACAGGGAAATACACATATAAATATTTTGATCTTTATGGACATTGTTGCATAACAGTGTCAGATGTGAAGGAATGTGAAGAATTACAGTGGGATGGGGGTTAGCCTTAATTCTGCTGGTAGAATTTATACAGCTGGTTGCAAGCAGTAGTGGTAGTTGCTATAGTAACAAACACTCAATGCATTTCTCCCTTCACAGCTGTGAATGTAAAGCGAAATGAATGTTACTGGACAGCTCCTGCTCTGCTGATCCCAGCTGTGCAAATGTGCCAGTGGTATTATAGCTGCAGATTGGTTGGTGCAACAAGACATACAGCAAAATACAGTATATTGTATGACCGTATACACAGTTTTAGCTAACACTACAACTTCCAACATTTTTGTCTGTGCTAGATGACTAGTTACTACTGCCCCCTGTGAAGTTTATGGCTATCCTCAAAGTCACCTTCCAGTCCTTAAGTTGTACATCCTCTATTATTCTATTATTTATAAGTGCAGTTGAATGGATTTTGTAAACCTGAGTCTTTAATGTGCTGAATGTTACAAATATATGGTACTGTACAACCCCCCCCCCCCACTAAACTCTCACTACATTGGTTCCTTTGCATACACCATGCTCATCAGCATTTCACATACTTAATAAGATGAACGTGTTATGGATATCCCGCACATTTATATTAATTATTTCATGTTTTGTAACAGGGAATAACTTGAAATTCCAAGGTTCGGACATTCCTCTAGAGTCTAGCATCCCCCATCAATACTTTATCACAGCACCCTGCTCAACCCCTTCCCCGAAACTGCCCTTTCCCAAGGCCCTAACGCTTCTGGGCATAAAATTAGCTTTTTTGCCTTAGTCCAGTTGTTTTTGTTAATTTGCCTCTACAGAATAAGTGGGAACGTGGACTGTCAAAGACAACCTGTAATCTAGACCACGGTATTTTCACTAAAGAACATTGTACAGTTGCTGCTATAAAGTAAACTTGAAAAGCATGTACTGTGAGGAGCCCATGAACACTAAGAGGTCAATCCAATTAGCTTAGAAGGGTGCGAAGTGCAAATGCTTTTAAACACCGGCAACGGCACCCGATCTCGCACCCTTTGCGGCCTCGAATCAGCCCCAATTTGCAACAAAATAGCTTGGACCTCTATAAGGTGGTGAGCAGTTTTGTGCAAATTCGATCCCCCATAAAGTGCGGCCCCTGCTGCGATGATTTGCAGCTGCCATGATATCGCAGCCACTTGGATTGACCCCTAGGAATTGAAACACCAAATAAGTCTTGTTCTACATGCACATTCTGCAGCCATTATTATTATTATTATTTATTGATTTATATAGTGCCAGCATACTTTTTAAAAGACTGACAAAGAGGTGAGAGAACCCTGCAATCAATAGTAAAAGGGTTTACAAAGATGTATACTGTATAATGTATACTGTACATCTATTAAAAAAACCTCGGTAAATTACTACATGTAAATATATAAGTGAAAAGTGGGTATGATATCAGGAGGCGGCTTTACAATGCTGCACATACTGAGAGCTAATAAAATTGTTTAAGAACCAAAGCCAGTGCTCTGAATGTCCATTTTTTAAACAGTCGCATGTAAATAAGTCAATTACATTTAAAAAGTATGTAACATAAATTGTTACCATTAAGTACAGTTAATTTATTTATTAAATTCAGTGAATAGAGATGTGAGAAAACTTCAATGCTCTTCTAAGTAAAGAAACCTGGTGATGTTCAAGTAAAATAATAAAATAGGCATAACAATTCAAATCACCCCCTTCTACAGAACCAAATATTTTTTGTGGTTTATATGTTCACATAAATATAATAATGAAGAGAATATGTAGGATTGGGAATAGCTCCGGCTAGCATTACAGAATTCTCAATTCTTGCCTCACAATATATCAAGTCTACCCACCATAAGGGCTAACACACGGGTGTTTTCATGCTCCTACACATGACTATTCATACAGAGAGATCGATCAAGAAAATAAAATCACTTTTCCCGCTTTAGTATGCGATAACCCCGTAATGTTCTGGCTGAGATTTTTAGGAATACTAAAGTGAATGTTTTACTATTGTTGTCAGCTTATCTTACTGTTGTGTAAGGTTTAGGTATACGTACTTCTGATCTAATGTTCAGCTAAAGCGGCCCCACACTGTTTACGAGACATTGAGCAGTATTGACACTTCTGCAAAAACAACAGTTAAAACTCGCACTTGAATGATGTTGTCTTGTGAATGTGTGATTTTCACATGTTTGAAGAGATGCAATTAAATGATTTCGGAAGCTGCTTTAGCCATTTCAGGAGCTTCATTTGGATGATTTCTACTGGATTCTGCTATTGTACATTTGCATGGTGTTTTAGCTTTGGGTTGTACACCACAATAGAAGTATCCAATGCTCCTTCTCTGTAATGTATTTCCTAATTTACTACCTAATGTCTTTTATCCTCTGTGTCATTTTGGTTCTACTTTACAGTGTCTATAATGTTTATCTCCTTCCTCTATTGTTTTCTCTAATAACACATCTGGATCATTGACCCTCTCTACTCTGCCAGTTTTTACTTTGCATTTTCCATCTGCCCTCTGCTTCCTTATCTTCATATCTTATTTATCATTTCTTTTTCTGGTTTACAATAGTTGTTAAACTATTGCTTCCTGTCACACTCACTGTGTTACCCTTTCACTACTTTCTCACATTTGCTTCCTCCACATTCCTCTTCCGTACTTTCTAGGAAAGGAAGAATATGCGGCTACATTCCAAGGAAACGAGTTCTTCTGCTATGATCTGTCCCACAACCCAATCCAGAGCAGTGCGGATGAAATTACCCTCTCCTTTAGAACCCTCCAGCGGAATGGTTTGATGCTCCATACCGGAAAGTCTGCAGACTATGTCAACCTTTCATTGAAGAGTGGCGCAGTGTGGTTGGTTATCAACCTTGGATCTGGAGCCTTCGAAGCTCTAGTGGAGCCTGTCAATGGGAAGTTCAATGATAACAGCTGGCATGACGTCCGTGTCACAAGGAATCTACGGCAGGTATGTCTCAAAAGTATATTTATTTTGGGATTATTTTATTACTTGTAGTACAATCACTATTATCTACTTCACTATTCTAAATACTACAGGTTAATTTTTTACCTTATATGGCTATCCCACATGGACAATATTATTTTTTTGTAGAATAAGAATGACAATCTTCTGCGTTAAAATAGTAATTACATTATTTGCATTCCCATCTGTTGACAGTGTTACACACACACACACACACACACACACACACACACACACACACACACACACACACACACACGTGTTTGTGTTTGATATATACAGTATTTACACACACACACACACTCATATATATATATATATATATATATATGAGAGCAGTGAAGAACAGCGCCTATGTATATCTAATAGAACAACTGGGGTCAGGAAAATTTCTTTACACAACACACCTCAACAGTGAATGAGTGGCAGCTCTTATACAGTATATGAATAAAAATGGACAAATGGAGTA
Source organism: Pseudophryne corroboree (assembly GCF_028390025.1). Lineage (NCBI taxonomy): Eukaryota > Metazoa > Chordata > Amphibia > Anura > Myobatrachidae > Pseudophryne > Pseudophryne corroboree. The sequence continues at coordinate 201,400,015 of NC_086454.1, forward strand.
AATAAAAGCGCCTAATAGTTGTCGGTATATAAAACCTGTGCGGTCAGGTGCAGTTATTAAAATAAATAGCAACTTAGCTCCAAATATTTTCAGGCTGATGACACTTAGAAGCCGAACATGTAAAGAGAAGATAAAAGCAACATAGTGTGTACTGTTTTGAAAAACAATATTTTTCACAGTGGTTTCAAAAATCAGGAATGTGGCTCATTCCAAAATATTGAGTGAGCGAGACTGATGATTCTTAAAATAGAAGATAAAAGCTATAAAATACAGTATTCTCACAACATCTTAAATGCTAGGAATGTGGCTCATTCCAATTAATATTAAGCAAGCGTAATAATAAAAACAATTTAATGGGCACAATCCTGCCACGCTTACAGATAACAAACGTACAAGACAATTAACACAAATAGGCAATTCATCTGTCCATAAATGCAGGTAGCACACGTACAGGATTGAATAATTAAAACAGCTTATCTGTCCGCAAATGGGGAGTCCAAAGGGTAAGTAGCAGGTCCCTGTCCCAACGCGTTTCGTCCTATTGTGTGGACTTCCCCTTGATGAAGTTCACACAATAGGACGAAACGCGTTGGGACAGGGACCTGCTACTTACCCTTTGGACTCCCCATATACGGACAGATAAGCTGTTTTAATTATTCAATCCTGTACGTGTGCTACCTGCATTTATGGACAGATGAATTGCCTATTTGTGTTAATTGTCTTGTACGTTTGTTATCTGTAAGCGTGGCAGGATTGTGCCCATTAAATTTTTTTATTATTATGCTTGCTTAATATTAATTGGAATGAGCCACATTCCTAGCATTTAAGATGTTGTGAGAATACTGTCTTTTATAGCTTTTATCTTCTATTTTAAGAATCATCAGTCTCGCTCACTCAATATTTTGGAAAGAGCCACATTCCTGATTTTTGAAACCACTGTGAAAAATATTGTTTTTCAAAACAGTACACACTATGTTGCTTTTATCTTCTCTTTACATGTTCGGCTTCTAAGTGTCATCAGCCTGAAAATATTTGGAGCTAAGTTGCTATTTATTTTAATAACTGCACCTGACCGCACAGGTTTTATTCACCGACACTATCAGGCGCTTTTATTTACTCCATTTGTCCATATATATATATATATATATATATATATATACATATCTTAGAATTCATGAACAGATGGGTTGGCACTGTCAAATACTGTTAGATTATTATCCATGCTAAATCATTTCATATTTTGATAGCTTAATATTTTCAGATGCTTATCTATAGCACTCTCATTTTATTTTCCCACTTCCTTTTTGTGTGTTTTATGTAAAGCTTTTGTTCTTTTGCGGAAGGCACTAAAGAATGTGTTCTTCACCTTTATCTATTCCCCTTGATGGCTTATACAGTAGATAATAGCACAGAGTTTATTCAAATTATTATGTTCATGAAGTTCCAGAATGCTTATTTTTCTGAAAATCGTAGGTAGCGGTAACCAGTATTTGTGCCAAGGCCTCTATGCAATACTTATTTGTCTAGTAAGTAAAAGTGATATGCCCTCGTTGTGGACTCACATTTCAATAGTTCAATAGTCCTTGCTGTATAACATAAAAATTTCAGCAAATCCTTAAGACCCCATGCCCAAGATTTATTTACACATAACTACACTAGCTTTATCTGCGCAGTAGTGAAGAGGTTAAAAATGTATGATAGAAATTTTAGTACAACAGAAAAACTTGTGTAATTCTATTGATGTCTTCATTAAATAGTTAAAGTGTTACAATTATGTGTTCAAAAAATTTGTATAGTTTTACATCTATTTGCTTTGCTACAACTTTCCCATATGGGACTGAGGATTGAGAGTTTGGCTTCTGTGTGCTAGCTGCTCCATTTCAGTGTTCCAAATGTGAAATTCAATCCTTCTCTTGGAAGGTGGCCAGTCTGTAGCTTGTGGATAGCACACTTTTCATTTAGCCATTACATGTCATGGGCTGGTTAAGTATTATTGGTACCATACCTTGTATTTCTGTGCAATTATGTAGCTATTATGTTTATACCTTTTTTTGTAAACATAATATATTGCAAAGTTTAAAACAAAAGAAATATACCCTATCAAAATGATCCAAATAATGATAGCCCAACATGTAGTGATCTGAATGTGAAGACTGAAATACAGTATATAAACAATGACAAGTAAAGCCATGTATAATCATTAAGACAAATAATGTCAAAGCATTACATGTTTAAACTTTATATCTGGCATATGTTTAAAAGTACTATGTACTTCTATATCTACTATATCTATCTATCTATCTATCTATCTATCTATCTATCTATTATTCTGCTATTTTGAACTAACCTATAATGTTCAAGTACTTTAAAATTAAGTGATGTGCAGTATTCCCATGTTAATGTAATTTTCTAACTAATTCATTTGTATGGTTAATATGAAAATGTAGAAGTTGCATTGATAACAGCAAAATGTTTTTTAACCTCCACAGTTTGTTTTATTTGACTACATGTATGCACATTACATCTACATCTACTTCCAATGTATTGCACTTCTACATCTTTAATTTTTAAAGGTTGAGAGGAACCAATTCCCCATTTAAAAAATTGTGGAGTACCCATTCTGTTATGCAGACACTAGAAGGTTGAACACTAAACCAGATGGACAATGGGGTAAATTCATACTTGCCTACCTAACCCTCTCCATGAGATAGAAAATGCTCTGTTCCTGGACTTTCCTGGTAATGTATGATTGCCATCACCTGTGGTGAGCTAGTTAATTGATAAGAAAGGTGTTTCACCACAGGTGATGGCAATCATACATTACCAGGAAAGTCCAGGAACAGAGCATTTTCTCCCTCATGGAGAGGGTCAGGTAGGCAAGTATGGGTAAATTTACTTAAATGGGAGTTCTATTTAAGATGGGTTGTTGCCCATAGCAACCAATCAGATTCCAGGTATTATCTTCAAGAAGGTGCTAGATGAATGACAAGTAGAATCTGATTGGTTCCTATGGGCAACATCCCATCTTAAATAGAACTCCCATCTTAGGAAATGTACCCCTTTGTCTTGTAAGCTCGCTTCATTGCATTAGACCACAAGTTGTGTTACAGAGATCCAAGGGTAATATCTTTCATATTTTCAGGGAAAGCTACTTAACATTATGGCCTTAATTTATTTGATTGGACATTCCACAAATCCTAGCTTTGGAGGCATTTGTATCACATGAATGGTGAAGCTCCACATATACTGCCAATATTAGGAGAGGAAATAAAATATGGTGACAATTCCTCATAAAAAACAACTTATGGTTTCAAAATTACAATGCTTCCCACAGTGCAAATGAATTGCCACAACAAATAGACACTAAGGGAAGTGGAAATGTTGCCAATAGCAACCAATCAGATTCTACTTATCATTTATCTAGCACCTTCTAAAAGATAATAACTAGAATCGGATAGGTTGCTATGGGCAACATCTCCACTTTTAAAAACCACACTTTAGTAAATGTACCCCTATGTGCATGAGTTTTTTTTAATAAAACTTAGTTATATGAAATACCGTTAGGTCAGATAAAATACCGTTAGGTTAGATAAAATCCCATATGCAGCTGTGTTACTGCTAGACTAATGTATAAATATAACTTTTATATTAAGTAGTGCCTTCTTAAAAGCTATTGCCTAAATGTATAATATTGTCTTGACATTGTTTTGCTGTTTTAATACACTGGTCTACTGAAGAAAAAATATACCTAAGAGGTTTATGGTATGTTTTACAAGCATTGACTGGCTCTATGCTCAATTCAACCTTCACTAAAAACATTTTAGGCTTCTTTTTTCATACTGTATCAATGTATTATTGTAGCCAAAATTGTATTATTTCCTGTTTTATTTAAAGAAACCTCTTTCTCTCACACACTACTTCTTTTATCTATCATACCTTTTATTTTAAGTATTTCTATATCAAACTTACTTGTAAACCTTCCACTCTGCCCTCTCCTTCCCCACCTCTACCACTTGCTTCCACTATTAATTTTTTTTACCTTTGACAGCTGTAATATAGGACTGTTTGCCCTGTTTACTGGTGGGAGTATGTTTTTAGGTCACAGTGGATAGGTGGATGCTGGGGAATCAATACGGAGGGTAAAAGGAAAGGGGAACTTCTCCTTTCTCCTCCCCACTTGTATTATATATTTTTTTTTTCTATTCTCTTTCCGATCGTGTTAAAGCATGCAGGCATCGGACATGCTCTGGTAAACAAACTCCATTACCTGGTAGATATCACTCCAATTGTACCCCTGGGGTTTATTCCAGCTCCTGTCTTCCGTTCCGTTCACAGCTCAAAAACCAAAAGTCCCTCAACCACTGTATCCTTTCACCTCCCACCCTCAAACTCTGTTCTGTACAAAATCCTTACTGTCTTTCTTCCAAAAGAGATTATCACCTTTGACTATCTTTATCTCTAGTTCAGTATCACTTTCACATGTTTTACAATTTATTTACCTTTTTTTTAATTTTTCGAATTATTTAATTATTATATAAGTTTTACTTTATTATTCTTTATTTTTAGAAACAATTATTTTATGATCTCATTTCAAACTCACATTTAAGGTCTGTTTATTATTATTATTATTATTATTATTATTATTTATAGCCTATATGTAAGTCTATATCATTTGTTTAGTTAATACAATATAAAACACATTTAGATCTATTATCTATTAAGGATATTGCATAAGGAAAATAGAGTCAGTTGATAGTGTCTAAGTGACATACTCTGGATTAAAGTATTGTACATTAAAACTATTATTTGAGAACTAAATAATGACTGTTACATTTTCCACATGTATTGCTCGTTCATAAGACGTTACATGCTCTTATGAACACATAACGCACTTGCTTACTGTTGTCTGCTAGTAGTCACCATGGGTGTCAGTGACTAATGTTGGCTCAGTGGTTGTTTCATGCATTCGGTGTGTTTTTAGAAATGTGTTGCCCCCGTGTGGTCAAGCTGTATGTTGCAGAATGCATTCAGCAATGTGCAGTTTTATGAAATGACATGCACATATTCCCTGTAGATGTATTGGAATAGTAGTAACACCATGTGGTCTTAGATTGAGTCGCAAAGCTCCTTCATTATAAATAATTTTAATTGTGTGATTTTTTTTAAGCTTCATTATTGTTATCAGTATATTGACCCTATTTTGTGTTAATGTTCTCTCAAACAGATGTAATAGATATAACCAATGAGCAGTGTTTGTTGTAGTGTGTATTTTATAGTGACTATATAATACAGTGCTGAGCAGCAAGCAGCCCCCAAGCCTTGACTTACAGCTCTTCCCTGCTTTGTTGTCATAACTGTTTGTTATACTGTAGTTTGTATCACTCGTTTAAAAGGCCTACTGATAAGTCATTAATTAGGTGTATTAATTTGGTTTACTACTGAGAATAAGAGTAATGTCTGGCCCTTTTAAGGTTAGAGGGCAGCCCTTTGTGTGTATCAGGTTGCCTATAACTGATGTAGTATGGTATATGTTTCATGCTGCTGTATGGCTACTAAAGACAACCAGTGTAGGTAACATGCAAAATAAAGCTAATCGCGGGTTTTATGAGGCGTGGCAAAAATGATGCAATGTGCATCTTTTATCCACATTCCCTCTCTATGAACCAGTGATAACCGGTACTACTGTATCTCCCCACCCTGATCACTGCATTAGGAAGTGGATAGAATGTGGGAGATGCACTCAATCTTCTAGGGGCCGGGGGACTACCCAAAAAACTGAGAGTCTCCTGCACCTTCCAAGAGAGTAGGTAAGTATGCAGTAATAGTATTTCATGCATCTGTTGTTCTGCTGAAAACATGTGGAAACAAGTCATACTGGCATACATAAATAAGTGAAGTCTGGCAAATGTATGCTGCAGAAAGACTTCCTTTACGGTCTGAGATTAGAGTGACATCATGTGGTGATTATTCATAGTGTAATCACATGGTAAATACAGCATGCAGAGACTGAAACTATACACTCAGTCTGTTGGATGCTTAGGTATAGTTATAGTTATAAGGTTTACTTCAATTAGCTGTGCAGTTTCCAGGGTCAGTCTTTATAGTTGTATAGCTTTAGATTATGATCTCATTTTTAATTTTTTGAATTTTTTTAATTTATTCATATACCATTTTTGTGTACATTTAATTTCTGCTCTCCAGTCCTCATCCCTTCCTGTCTTCTCTCTATTTCTCTTTCTCAGTAACCTCACTGACTCATGCACATACTCTCCCAGCATTAAACACTGCTTATTGTATTAATGGATGGGCTGAGGTTGGAGGGTGGGGTCTTTCATGGCAGCCATTAGAGCTGGTTATGGGGTGTGGCCTCTGGGGTAAACATACTACTGCCACTTATACATAGTACTCCCATTATACTCAGATGATCATGTAGCGGTTCCCCTAACTCCTCCAGCCATCCTTGTCTCTCTACACCTGTCTATTGCTGTTTTTCAGTGGATCAATTTGGCTGCCATTATAGATCACCCTTCTTCTTAGACAATGCATGTTATAAGTGGGAGGGGGCTGTAACAAGGCATGATTTAACACAGTTCATTCCCGTCACATTAACCCCTCTCGTAACCTCACTAACATAACTGTTCTCCTTGATACATGCTCTAATATCTCTGTCCTCCTCTCCACTTGAGTCATAACGTGCAATGAGAGATAAGAGAAATGTTTTATCTTCTCTTTTATTGACCCTCGATGACCCACACAAAATCTTTCTCCATATTATTTTCCTTTTCACATGTTCCTCCACATTCTCTCTCTTATTTCACAAATATTGTCACTTATTTACCTATTGCATTACTATATTACAATCTCACTTTATTTATTTCTCATAATAATCTTACATTCCTCAGTTTATTTGCCCTTACACAGCTCTCTATGCCTGACTCTAGCACATCTTCCTTACTGTTATAAAATGCACCTGGCTGCTATCTCTTCACAAGCATGAGGCTTTAGCATGCAATGAATGGACCACCCCTTACCTCCATTAACCTCATTAACCGCATGCCTGACAATTTAATTCTTCCCTGGCCAAGGGTATTCTTTCTCTTTGTTCATGGAAGTATTAATTGCATGATCCTACCCCCCTCCTGCATGTCCCCTCTCTTGTGATCTGTGACATGTTTAACTTGAGGTTTGATTACTAATAAACTGAAATCTAATTAATGACTTGTTTACTAATCAACATTTTTGTGTCTGGTCTGTTCCTCTGAGGGGGTCCACTAACTTCTCACTAATACTATACATCTTTCCCTGTACCTCCCCTAACTATCACCCCCGTCCCGTAACCGCAAAGCTTCTCCCCTTCCTAACTCTAACCTTTAACCTTAAACCTTTCCAATTATGGGGAGACTTTGGAAGGACACTGTGCTGGTGTATACATCTTAATTAATGTGGGTTTAATTCCAATATATACACAAACACTGTACAACAAAGAAACATGTGAAGCAGTTGTAGTAGCTATATACATTTGGGGATTGCTTATAATTTATTTTGCAATAATAATTTCATTAAATATGTAATTTTCATTACTAAATTCTGCAATAAACTATGATTCTGCCTTACATCTGTTAAGCAGCTTTTACTAGTAGCGTGCTGTTGTAGGATTTGAGTTACAGTATACTGTTGTTTTATTTCCAAAAATAAAGGCTTTCAATGCAGTAGCCACCGGACAGCAAGACTGTATATTGGGAGTATGTATGGGCCCTTACTGTATGATTTTTTCTATATGATGATATTTAAAATGCTTTTATAATGGAATATTAGAATATCTATAATAAGGGCAATGCAATACAAATACAGTAATGTCCTGTATATTTTAACTCTATGAGTTATATGTAATAGTCTGTGAGTTGCAGACACTTGTGAGATTTTGTCGATTTACTGTAGCTGCTAGATTTAAAGCATCAATAATTGAAAATGCAAAACTACCCTTTTAAATTATTGCAACTTTAAATCTAGCAATGACATCAGCAAAATCTCGACTCTGGGTGTATGTATGGGAGTACAGAAATCATGGTGATACCCTTTCCTTAATATCTGGAGAGCATTACTAAAAAGTGCATGGAGAAAATATAAGCAGAAAATATTTTGCCCCCCTGTTTATTAATATGCAACAATAACAGATTTATTACTCCACTTATGCAACAGTACATAATCTGTTATTGTACCAGTGATAATTGCTATCATAAGACAAACTCAAGTGGTCATCTAGAGTGCCAACATTTTGCCTTATTTATTGATAAAGTGTAAGTGAGGTGGTGTGTTTAATTTTTAGCACATTCTACATGCTTCTTACCATGCTAGTGATGCTGCCAGTTGCTGCTCCCTTTTGGGATGGCCACAGCACTCTCAACCTATCACTGACTTGAGAAGAAGTTGCAGCAGCAGCACTGAGACGGCCACCCCCCTCCTCTCTCTGCCAACCTGTAGCACCGGATAAATGAAAGGCATTCTGTTAGGGTTAGCTTAGGATGTCTAACATCCTTCCCCCAGCCCTAGTGATACATTTATAAGTGATATACCATTCTTAGTGTAATAATCTTCATTTGTGTCCAAATATTTTACATTTAGTAATTTGTATTGTAGTTCTAATGTCATAACTAGATTAGCCTTAAAAGCTTGTGTGAAGTTTTAAAATAAGATAGAAGATGGTGTTAATAAAATATAGGTAAATAACTTTTTTATGTGAAGCTAACTGAATAAAGCTAACCACACACACATATGCAACAATCTGTTTTTTTTTGGCATGAATAACTGGATCTGTGGTGAATTTGGCCAAACATGAAGTGGGCCAAGTTGGATATACCCGGTCTTTTGTTGAGTTTTCCAAGCGACCAGTGGTAAGGGCCAAATATTAATCAGTGGTAGATTGGCGGTTGTTCTTAAGACAGTTGAATTCCAAGTGGTTAATTTAACAAAATACAGAGGTAACTACAGAAATGTATCTCTGCATATTGTAGGGATAAAAAATATAGTACTGCAACATACTGGGGCTCCTATTAGAGCATTAGCAAAAACCCTGGTCCTCTGCAAAGGTTTTCCCACTGTCGTTAAGTTGCTGGTGAATGGTACATGTGCTATGCCGATATCTACTCATGTGTCAACAAGTACAGATCCTGCAAAGCCTCCCTGGCTTCACTGTATCCCATTGTTGGTTATATCTAACAACATTCTATGTTATACTGAGTTAAGCTGTTATCTCCACAGAGGACTAGTGGGATCAAGGCCGTCTTTTCGTATGGGCTCAATGGGCAGTTGTCCAAGGGTCCCAGGAGTATAAGGGCCCTAGGGAGCTGAGGCTCCCCTTTTTCCATGGGTACCAGATATTTGAAAATAAGCCCTGGGGAATCTGAGATATGCGACTTCAAAGCAGAGGTCCCCATTTGAGCCTGTTAATTGCTCTTCCAAGCCAGATACAGATGGAGGCATGCTCATTGAGCGAGGCTACATCACAGGTGGGGCCACTGCAATGTTCACCATGAATAGGGTGTGTTTGCATCTACGATTCACGCGCATCCCATTCGTGCCCGGGAGTCCACCTCACCGGGCTCAGAAACCACGATTAGCATGGCTTCATCTGTATCTCGGGTTCTGTCTGACTTTGATGGTATTCTACAAAAACTGCCTCTTGTCTCTACTATACCCAGAACCAAAGATAACAGACTTCCACACACGCCTGCTATGCAGTTTTATATTTTAGTCGGTGGATTGCTCTAGCTCCTGAACTCTAATCCCCAACTACCCAGTACCTCCTGAAAGGTGGGACACTCTAGTCTTTAATCACATGGAAAGCAAAGAAATCTATTTCCAGGAACTAAAGATATCTGCAGTCAAGCAGACTGCTCTCAGACCTGAAAATGATAAATATTAAGCCCACTCCGCTATCCACCCTTCCCCTACGTGTTAGACACCCACTACCACCCTGGAAGTCATGTACCTGTGAGCCTTCATTCAGCACTTTGCCCCATTCTACAGTTTATTGTTCTCCCTCCCACCCCATCTCCCACCATCTGTGTGGTAAATAAGTAATAAGCAGAGGTTACTACTTCAGGTCCTACATGCTGAGCAGAAGATAGCACTCTCTGCCTCCCATGGCACATCAAAGCTGCCACTGATAGCACCCCCCGCACCTACTGCTGGAGGATGGGTAGGGGCTCTAGTGCATTGCTTTGCCCAGGATCCTACACTGCTGTTAAGACTAGGGCCGTCTTTTCATATGGGCTCAATGGGCTCTTGCCCAAGTGTCCCAGGAGTATAAGGTCCCTAGGATGATAGCTGAGGGTCCCCTCTTCCCAGGGGTACCAGATTTTTGAAAATCAGCCCTAGGGAACCGGAGATATCCAACTTCAAAGCAGTGGTCCCTGTCAAAGCCTTTTATTTGCTCTTCTCAGCCAGATATCTCAAGTTCTGTATAACTAAAGGGCCGTAATCAAGGTCCGATTTGGGGAGGGATGTGTGCTGAGCGAACCGCTCAGCACACATCTCCCCCCCCACTCAGCACAGCGCGATGTGTGCTGAGCGTGCGTGGGGAGACGGGGGGCCGCTCATTTCACCCAGTGGGTGAAATGAGCGATGTGCTAGACTGGCCTGCATGCAGGCCAATCTAGCACCAGCGATAGTGATGCGCGGGGCAGCGCATCGCTATCGCTGTGGGGGGTACACACGGACAGATCATGCTTAAATTCTAAGCAATCTAGTCAGATTGCTTAGATTTTAAGCAGCGATCGCTCCGTGAGTACCCTCCTTTAGAGTTTTTCTGAGGCTATATTCCAAAAGCTGGGGACTCTCCCCTTTTGGTGGATACTGGCAGCTTGTCTCTACTGTGCCCAGAACCAGAGATATCAGCCTTCAAGCAGCTGGTCCTTGCTCCAGCTCCACACGCCTGGTATGCAGTTTTATATTTTTGTTGGAGGATTGCTCTGGCTCCTGAACTCTGATCCCCAAGTCCCCAGTACCTCCTTAAAGGTGGGACTCTAGTTTTTTTTATCCCAAAAGCTAAGAAATCTATTTTCAGGAACTTGAGATATCTGCAGTCAAGCAAGCAGTCCTCCCACCAGAAAAAGGTGAATATTAAGCTAACTCCACTGTCCACCACTCATCTGCGTAGCACCCCTTACCACTTGGGAAGTCATGTACCGGGACCCCGTCATTCAGACTAATGCCCCCTTCTACAGTTTAACCACATCTGTGCAGTAAAGGAGTAATGAGCAGAAATGACTGCTCCATGTCCTACATGCTGAGCGGAAGATAGAACACCCCCTACCGCCTGTGGGACATCAAAGCTGACACTGAAAGCACCCCCTACCCCTACCACTGGAGAATTGGTTGGGGCCCCAGTGCATTGCTGTGCCCGGGGGCCTACACTGCTGTTAAGATGGCCCTGGTTAAGATGGCACTTTATAGTCGCTGTCAGAAATGGTCCTGAATAGAAATCACTGATTTCTCTGTGATTTACCTCCTGGTGTATTGTGTGAAACTGATAAAATCCAAAATCCATTTAAAAAGCAAGAGAAAGGGCTTATCCCAGTTTTACAAATACACCATATACTGTACTGTATGTCGACTTTTCATGTTTGAAAGAGAATACGACCCATTATACTGTATGTGATTGGTGATTTACAAACCTCACCAAATATTCTTAAGCTATGCAGAAAGAGTCAGTTCTAAAAGTCAGGATTTAGATGTTTTTGACTTGGTTGGATGTCCAACAAAAACAGGGACAGCCCCACCAAAGTCAGAACAGTTGCCTACTCTCTAATTCTTGATGATTTTACAACTTGCTGCTGCCTGTGTCTTAAGCTTCTTATAAGGATCCTTGCATGTTGGTGCCCTACTTGGACAAAGCTAACCGTACAATGCATACTGTAGGTACAAGAAACATTGAAGTCTAGCAATAAGTGAACACACCTATATCACCCTCAAAATCCAACCCAATAAATATACTATGTAGACAAAAGTGATTGAACACTAACAGCAAATAGATTAACAAAATTTTGTTGAAGTCAGTACTTTGTAGGTCCACCACGTGCAGTGATTACTACAGACATCCTTCTTGGCAAACTGTCCACAAGTTCCTGGACAATAGCAGGTGCTATGTTTTGCCATTCCGCCTTAAGTACGGTGACCAACTGCGACACTGAAAAAGGTTGAGTCAGTCTAGAACGTACCCGTCGCTCAGTCTGAGCTGGCCAACAAATTATCTGTATACCAGTCCAGTGTCACCCTGGAAACATGACATTGTGCAGTCTATGATGATCCACTTTTGCAAACTTGGTTAGCTCCTTCCGGCAAGCCATTTTGCTTTACTGTAGATGCCATAGAAGCGTAATGCCCTGAGCAGTCTAAGTAGTGCCCCTCTGCCCATTTTATATCTTCACAAACATGTCTACTGCAGAAGGGGGTGGGGGTAGGTGTACAATCACTTTTGTCTACATAGTGTAATAGGAATTCAAATTTAATAGCCCACATTTAGTAAACAATTATTCTCCCAAAACAAAGTTACAAATAAGTTAATACAGTAGGTACCACCCTAACATTAAATGAATAGCCCTCTTTTCCTTACTCTTCTGTCTGTTTCTCCAGCTGGTTGCACATGTAGAATGGTGCACTTTTCAGCTAGGGGGCATCTCATCTCTGTCATCAGGTCAGCAGGTTAGAGAGGGGAAGCCAAAGCAGGAATGGAGGAGGATGAGGACTGCTATCAATGTCAGAGCTGCATATCAGTGATCAGGGTGCTTTACCTGTTCTGAAGCAGACTACGTATTCCACATAGAGGGAGGATATTGATGAGGAGTTACTCCTGTGCACAGTCACTGAGAAAGAATGATGGTTGGAGAGCAGCAGATTAATATGCAGAGAACAGCTCTCCTGCCTTTTCATGCAGCAAACTAACAGATTTGAGAGGAAGGAAATAATTTCTTGTCTACCTCTGCCACATGCTAAAGGATAGGATGCACTTGCTGTAAGCTTTGTTGTACTGTAGATGCCGTAGAAGCGTTGTGCCCTGAGGAGTCTAGGTAGGAAAAAATGGGCACCATAGCAATATATTGAAGGGGCAGTAACATTTATTTGCCTATTGAACTCTTCACTTACACCCACCCATCAGCCCCAGCTTTAAAACCACTGATAGAGGAAGTGAATAACAGTATTTTGTTACAATGGCACCTGTCAAGGGGTGGGGATATATTAGGCAGCAAGTGAACATTCAGTACTTGAAGTTGATGTATTGGAAGCAAGAGCAGTGGGCAAGCGTAAGAATTTGAGAGACTTTGACAGGATTCAAATTCTAGTGGCCAAACAGCCCCTCTTGACGCGCTAGGTCCCATGAGACTCTGCTAGTATCAGCGTCTATTTTGCATCTTTTGTTGCCAAAAATTAGTCTTAGTCCCGTTGAAACTGTGCTGATTACTTTGTTATGGAAAAGTTGTACAGTATGTCTGTGTGCGACTAAGGCTCTGAATCTGCATACTAAGTGCTACGATGCATCAGCTGTGATTTTTCTTCCATGCCAAGTTCTACAGAAACTCAGTCACATACAAATATACAAGTGCCACATATTAAATTAATAAGTACAGTCTCTTGGTGCATCCTAGTCACAGCATGTTGCATTTTTCGGCAAAAAAGACAACTGCCCTAGTGAAGATGCATGGGACCTGGCAGCTAACTCATGCCAGGCATATCCCGCTGTGTGGCATATATAGATGTATGAGGACACATCTGTATCCATAATTTAGTAATTTAGCTGCTTAATATGGGCAGGATAGCATTTTGTGAAAGTGCAGTGCCCTAGAGGCCTTTGGCCATATAGTGACTGCATCTACTGCTCAGACTATCCTTATGCCGCTAGCTCTGAGTTTTGTCCAACTCTCGCATACTTTATTGTTTAATGTATGTAACATAAAACCTAATTAAAATAGAATAAACCATATAATGGGTGAATTCATCTTGAGTATAGGAATTGTGGGGGGAGACATACAAATTGTTCTTCATAGAACTCATGTAGTCCCTATGTAGAGTTGGACACATTTTCAGCTGGTGACTTCCTATGCTTAGACGGAGTTCATTAATGTGACTGGACATAGAAGCATATGCTCCTGTCAGGAGGAGTATCTATTATGGGAGCACCATGCCTTATGCTAAATGCATGCTAATGATGATGACAAACAGCAGTCACTTCTGATTGTGCACTTTCACAAATGTGACAGTTATAGTATATGAAGTAGACTGGCCATCGGTGGGTTAACCATAAATGGTCAGAAGAGAAATAACAACTGCGCCATAAATGGTCACCTTTGATTGTACCACTGGTGTTTATCCTCAATAGTAAGAAACTATTAATTGTTTTGAACACTGATGGTCATCCCTGCTCTATTACTTACAGTAAGAGGGTCAATCAGAGGTAGTGGGGGGGCTTTGCGGGTCTCGTCAGGACTTGGAGATAGGCTCCATGCCAGGGAGAAAGAAAAAAAATCAGGGCTGTGTGCCATCAATGAACCATTAGGTCTCTGAATAAGAAAAACAAACAAAAAAATACATCAGTCTATGTCTGTATCTATTAAATGATATTTGCATTGAGACTGACGCTCTTAAGAATTTTCCCTTTTTTTTTTAAAGAGGAAGACAACGGATGTTTGTATTTATTTTAATTTAATTAGCACTTTTATTTTTTTTACTGTATCACCATTTATTTGAATTTTACATGCTAAATGTGACGTTTACATTTATTAATATCACTGCCAGACACTTATATACTGTGTTCTATTCTGAACAAATTCGGTAAAGTGACTTGAGTACTGGAGTAACCTGGTGCATATCAGACTACTTGAGATATTGTACAGCTGACTTAGCATACACATGCAATTACACTTGTATATTCTGACACTTTTTACCTAAAATGAGGCCAACTCTGCATGAGCCCCTTTATGTCCAATATTTGACATAGGTACGGGGTGTACCACGAAGAGCAATGAATTCAGATGCATTCATACAAGAAATACTTTGTATTTATTTTTCTGCAATTCCTTAGCGAGCATGAAACCTTTTGTTGTTTGAGGCTGTGAGGCGGTTTTTAAAGTATTTAACATGTGAATATGTTGTGTTTTAAAGGGCTTTTACTATAGTTTATTCACAGTGGAAGAATTTGAGATCCTTTTAGCTCAACTAAAGCCATGGTGGTTGCTCAGTGATGCAAGTAGAATAAAATGGCTCACCAGAAAATACTAGTTGTATTGGTCTTTGCAGAATAAAAATTAATAATCAAAATCCATATACAGTAAAGGAGACATCCAATATGTCAAAACTGTGCTGAAAACACAGCTTTCATTCTCCAAACTGTACTTCTATAATGAGATTGAGTCTACGGGGGTATTCAATAAGGTCTGTCTTTTCCGCCTAGGTGAAAAAAACAGGACTTTTCGCTATTCAATAGCAGGGATGTTTTTTTGCCTAGGCAAAAAATGCAGCAGGAGCGAAAAACTTGTGGATCGGTGAATCCACCTGTTTTTTCACCCGCGCCAGCAAAACGCGGTCCGTTTTCGACGATTTTGAGGCATTTTTCACCAATGCCTTTTCAGTAAAAAAAAAAAAGGTAAAAAGACATTGACGAAAATGCCTTGAAAAATGGACCTTAATTGAATAGGCAGGGGAGTGAATTCAATAGCTTTGAGCTAATTGAATAACCCCCTATAGGTTATAAAAACTTTTTGCACAACTGTTCACCAAATTTAATAACATTCTTCCATTGTATAAAATTAAAGAGGCCATTGAAAAAGAAATTGGGACATTTATGGTCTTTATCACTTACAGTACATGGACATCCCAACATTTCAGTGCCAAATACTATATGTCATCATCAGGGTTACCTGTTCATCTGACCATAGGTGCATTTGGTGCAGAAATATTGTGCTGTTCATTTGTTATGATGATAAATGATTTTTTTCCCTCTGGATAACTGTGCATTTGTGTGAGCACTGTGAGACAGGGCTTTGAGGAATGTTAAGAAATACTGACACACATGTTAGCGGAACTCGTTTACACTTGGGACAATCACATGATTCCTCTTTTAGAACCATAGGTCAAAAGTCACTTAATGTACAATCATGCTAATGTACCACAACTGAGTTTAGTTACAAATGTCCCGCATAATAGTAATAATAATAATAATAATAATAATAATAATTAAACTATATAACTGATATCAAAGACAAATTTCTACACTGAGAGCTTGGTTTAGAATTCAACTTAAAACTACAGCTGTGAAGTGTCACATGTAAATTGGCATATTTGCCAAATTAGGTCCTTACTACACCTACATTTTAGCTGTCCACATTTCAACTGCATGTATTGTATCTTAAGGTATATGCAACTTAAAATCTATATACTTAGAAATGTGACTGCAATCTTTATCGAAGTGGAATCTTGCTCCTGGCCAATGGCTAAGTCAAAAATGGATGCATCTCTAAGGACTGGTTAAATTGCACCTTATTGTACTGAACACACATGGTGCAAATCTACTAAATCTTACCCAGTAGTAATAAATAGCTCTGTCCTCAGTAGCATAAAAACAAATATATGTTCCTTATTTTCTAAAATAATAAATTACTCTTATTGCTGCCTAAATTGTTAATTATGGACCTAATCATTTATAAGTAAAGCTTGCATAATAAATACTTACCTAAAATCTTCCTTCTCTCTTGTTCTGACGTAATGGAAAGAGAAGATGAATAATTCATATGAGAAATAAAAATAACCATATGGAATGCTTCTTTGATGCACATGATGCAAAATTAGTGAAAAATTACTCTCATTACATATTTTACTTTGTTCTGTTCAGACCTTTGACTGAACAAATTGTCTGGCACCTAAAAGCATGGCTGTAGTGGGAGTTCTGAAATAATTAAGAAGGCTAAAACTTATGTTTAATTTCACTTACAACAGGCATACAGTGAGTTTGTTGCACTTATAAGTATATGGTGGATTAAATGACCATTTAAATTATGCAGTGTGCTTGCAGTACCAGATTAGGTTTCAAACAATGTTATACAATGAAAAAGGAAACAATTTAAAGTTACTATTTTAAAAAGACAGCAATAGTCAATGGAATAACTATAATCACACAGCAGCAGCAGCAGTAGCCGATCCGGGTAGAGGGATGGGATAATCAGTCTTATCTGGCAGTGGTAGTTTGTCCCTAATCACACCCAGAACCACCAAGTGTACTTCCAGGTGGTATGAACACCTCTGCATTACTGTACTGACTAGATGGATGCATGTAGAAATTCAGGGACAATTCAAGGGCTGCAACCAAGCAATCAGTACCTAGAATTTTACTTACTCTACGATTTGTACAGCAAGGAACGCTGCAGAACAGTGAAGGGGTAGCGCGATGTGTGGCTGGATGGGTGCACTGTGTGACAGGCACTATACAACATGTGACTGGTATGTAGCCCCTCTATGTTAGGGAACTTTTCAGCAGGATTAATAGCATAATTGTAATCTTATCTAAGTAATGGAAAGATGGGTATTGTCAAATACTGAGTCAAGAACATGAGTGGTATTTATTTGACATTTAACTTTCATATGGTATTATGGAAACCTAATTGAACTAAGCATCATAATCTTTCATCCTTAAATTACATTTATACTCTGCACAGACTGTTTAGGAAAATGGGTCAATTGCATGAAAATAAACATACTTTAGTGATGCATTATTCATGCATTGCACTTTTAGTAGTAAAAAGTGTGCATTAACACACTAAATATTGTGCATGCTACATTCAAAAATGTTAAACTTTGTGTTAAAATGTCCATATAAATAATCTATACTAAACCCTTATGCTGGATTGTGGGAGATTCACTGAAGAGTAGGGCACCCACTTATTACATAACACATAACTGGGGTGTTGTGTCTGTCAGGTAGACTGCAAAAAAAAGTACAGCTACCAAGTGGTTACACTTTATGTCTTTCCCCATTAGTTGCACTAATGTCTCTACAGCATGTCCATTATGTGGCAAAGTCTCATTTTGTATACAGGATTTCCATCTAAAGACAGAGCTTACTGTTCAATTTTGATATTTCATGCTGCTTTTGTCATTAGTTGGGATAACAAAAAAATAAAGAAAAATCAAATTTGAACCATAGCAAAACCATGTTGCACTGCATCTGGGGTAGATTTAAAATATAGATTAGATACTCAGGCCTTAGCACTATTACAACCAAAAGAAGTTCAATATGCCGCTGTTTCAATGAGTGGTTAATTTGCAACCTCACAGGAATTAATAACCCCCAAAAATATACAATCATAAACTGAGCTGGTTGCACCAGATATTATTGGGACCAATTACGTATTTGTAATAAGTTTAATTAGCTCAATAAATTACATAACAAGCCATGTTGAATAAATCACTTATAAAAACATACCAGGGATGGAACTCCCAGATTCAATGGAGATGCCTGCCTCCTGGCTCCAAGCCTTCAAGGGGCACCTGCATGTATAGCAGCACCGTGTGGTTCACAACAGGATCCAAGTGTGACTGCTACTCTTCCAACGGAGCCAACAGAGTTAATTGGCTCTGTCCCAGGAGTCCTGCTAACACCTGCAATAGGGCACAGGACAGCTCCCGCCTGGTACCGCTCAGTCTGTGCTGCAGCAAACAAGGGTGCACCCGCCACTGCTGCTGGACTGTGAGATGGGACCCACTGGTGAATGCTGATTCTGCATGCTGCAGACAGCTGAATGTCGTGAGTCTGGCCCTGACCCATCGGTCATTGCCACTCAGCATAGCTGGAGCCCTGCCAATTCACTGCCGGATTCAGGCCCTGTAAATTGTGTGTGTTTTTATACACACACACACACACACACACACACACACACACACACACACACACATAATATTTCTTATCCCTTTTTTAAGAGGGAGGGGCACCAAACTCCAACTAGTCTCCGGGCAACTGGGATGAACTGAAGTATACTACAGTATATAAAGAACATACTATATTGTTAGTACTGGGGAGGGGCCGGGTACTTCACGTATTTAGGGACGCATAATGACGTGATTCACAGGTGTATGGGAGCGGGTGGAGCCAAATTAGCTTCACATTCTCTTTACATGCTACACGGCTACATCTGCCTGAGTCCAAAGCATGAACTATTTCCATAAGGCATGGTGCTATGCATATAGGTAAGCCCTTAACAAACATGTCAAAGTACTCCTTTAATAGTGGCCTATGCTATTGCATAGTCTATGGAACTTTGACTACATTTTCTCACAGATGGTAGGTAATAATAATACTGTGAATGTAGCACTGAAATATAGCATGCTTAATTACATTTATTCAACTGTCATCCCACACTACAGCATGCTTTGCATGGCTAAAACATGAAGCTTTGAAAAGAATAGTCTAAATGCGTTACAAATCCTCCTTTTCTCTCAGAAATGTATCTTTTTTAAGTATCCCCATTTTTAAAGTGCCTTGACTTTTTAAATATTACGCAAATGCACAGTAACTGATATCTTGAGTGCAATACACAGCATCTGCTAATATCCTAAATATTGTATCATTTAAGTAGATATACTAATAGAAACAATCTAGTATATAGATGTGTCTTCATACATCTAGCCTCAATATGCCATAGATGCCTGGTGTGAATGAGCTGCCACATCCCATGCAACTCTGCTAGTGTCTGGCGTAATTTTTTCAGAAATGCGTCCTAGTAGCAACATAACTAGGACACACCAGGAGACTGTGCGGATTACTTTCATATGAAACACTTGTATATCTGTGTGCAACGGAGTCTGTATTCGAAGAACAACTGAATCTGGCATGGAAAAAAGACATAGCCACCATTAAGTGGATGCCTGACTCTTCTGTATGGAGTCTTTCTGTATAGTGAATTTCAGCAGTTGGGATCCTAGCATTCTATAAAAATGTTCTACTGGTGACATGAAACCACTACTGTGGAATTCTATCCATTATTTTGCAGTGGCATATTTAATTGCATTTGCTTTGTCCCTCATTTTTATCATCTGTAGGATAGTCACAGTGTACATTTGTACATTTGTACAATAAGGATCTGATTGAGAGTTGAACAAAGTTTTTGGAACAATGTAGGCATAAAGCACATTAAAAAAAATGCAAATTGTGTAGCATGCAGCGTCACATACATCTTAACACACCTGCTAGGGTGCATACTACAAAAGCTGCATTTATTAGAGTGAAATATGCTTAAAGTGTATAATTAGCCAAAACTGGATAATACGCTTGAAGCATATCATGTAGCAGAGACGACACTCATCATCATCATCAATCTGATGTTGATGACTGTTAAGTGTAGTATATTTTTTAATGTCAAAATAAATGGGAAAAAATAACATGTCCACCTCTTCCAACACAATGAATGCCAGTACTATCACTGTTTGCCTAGGCTGGTACTGGCAAAACAAAAAAGCTTGGGATGCCAGTACCAGGATATGCCAGCCAGGCTGGTGACACTATAAAAGGGAAACCCTAAATGTGTGGTCCCTCTGCAAAGTGGCCTGCAGAACAGAGGGGCATCCACCTATAAAAAAAAAAATAGCCTAATGCAGAAAGCACTAGACATTTTGAGTGATAGTACTGCATTTTGCCATGGCGCACTACTGGTTGCAGCAATCCCTGGCTGTCTTAGTGTGGTTGGGTATTGGCAATTGTAGAATAAAAAGTCAGAATAGGAATTGTTGATAGGTTATGCTGACACTTGTACAACAAAATGCACCTGCGTGTCCTGTCATGCATGCTCTACTGGGACCTGTAGTTCACCACAATAAAGTGCTGGACACACACGCACACACACAAACACACACAATGTGAGCAAATACCCCTATTTGACATATGTGCTTATTTACCATATT
The DNA here is from genome assembly GCF_028390025.1 of Pseudophryne corroboree. Lineage (NCBI taxonomy): Eukaryota > Metazoa > Chordata > Amphibia > Anura > Myobatrachidae > Pseudophryne > Pseudophryne corroboree. The sequence goes on from NC_086454.1 coordinate 201,420,955, forward strand.
ATTTTTTTAAATAAATGCCTGGTATGTATACTGTATGTGTATGGGTTGGACACTGTTCTGGTCGTCTGTAGGAACTCCAGTGGTTAAAAAAAGAAAGAAAACCAATCCTAATACAATGATGTGTATCATCTCCTTTAGGATCCCCATAGTGAATGACCGAGAGATGCTATATTTATACAGTGAGGAATTCCCATGCTTTGAACTGCCTAAGGCTGGTTGTGACTACTCCAGGTGGATGGCTTGCTACGGGGTTTCCCTGCTATAATGCCACCAACCCTTTTCTAGCATAGCTGCGTGCTGCTATCAGTACTTTAGTGAGGTCGCAATTTTATTTTAGGCCGATCAGCAGGTACAATACCTATGCATTGCCAATTTATAACCTCTCATATGACCATACCGCTCTCTGTATTCATACTTAGCTAACCGACTAGCAGTAAAACTAAATCAATTTTGTTTCCACAATGAAAAAATACTTGTAAAGATAATCCTTCTAACACCATTCATTGGCACATATAGAATAAGTGTTTAGGGCTTGGATATGGTCGTGAACAATAACATTTTACATTTCTGAGCTGCCATATGCTCTAAATTCTTCATAGTGTCATTCTTACACAGTTTTAAATTGCATAAATATATTGTCAATAACAATTTGTGTCCACTAGTAAATTGTCATTAAATTGTCAGTAAAAAATATTTTGACAGCCATGTATTGAATCTACAGCACTGCAGTGTATAAATGTAGGCATAATGCACAGGGCATACATACTCAGAAATGAGTTCACCTTTTCCTGAAAAGCAAAATGATAGATTCAACAGCACCACCTGCTGGTCAACAACAAATGCAGTAGTTGATGATCCTGGCTTAGAACATCTCAGATGATTGTTGAGGAACAACATCATTTTTCTGTAATGCATCATACCTTGTTTGCTGCTGACGGTTCATTTATTTATGCTCCTGTTTGCGGGGAATAAAAACACGAATTGCTGTTGTTAAGCAAAAAAAAGCACACTGTAATAATAATGACTTTCTTTCAACTTAAAGAGTACATTAAGCAAAGCCATGGTAATGAAATAAAAATGTCACATGGATTCATAAAAATATAATTTGAATGAAAAAAAAAAAATTAGTTAGCTTGAAAAAGGCATGATAGTGTTCTATTGTTTATTTATGTATTTAATCAGATTAACATAAAAAGGAATGAAGCAATTCTAGCGTACATTTGTTAACACCAGGGGCCCAATTCAGATATGGGGTCGGATGCAATGCCGCCCAAGTTCGGCGACCATGTGGGATGCTGGACAAACTCGGAAGTTTCTTTAAAGGGGCAATCACAAGGCAAAACCATGCCTTGTAAATCATTGTCCCTTTAAAAAAAGTCTGAGTTCAGTCAGTATCCCGCACGCCCGCCGAACTTGGGCGGCATTACATCTGGCCCGCGGCCGCAAAGCTGCTATTGTACGCAAATTGGCTAATGTTTTCTTACTGCACGTGTCTGAACCGCAGTGTGCAAACGCAGCGAGTGAAATAAATGCGATCGCGGCCAGACTTTGGCACAGCAACTGCTAGTTGATGATACTGTATACAGGAGGCTCTATAAATAAGGAGCACAGTAGATAAATATTGGGGTGCAAATTTCTTTTATGTGCAGGGTCCCTTTCTTTTTAGTCTTGGACCTAACTACATATATAAACAGTTGCTCTGGAGAGAATTTATGAGCTGGTTGCTGATGGCTCCATTATTTCCTTTAGACCAATTGTATTTGATCTTTGCAGAGCAGCTTGTACTTATCTATAGTATTTTCTTGGGTCGCTTTGGTTCTAATTTATGTGAGGCTTTTTTTTTCTACTACAACATTTTATATAAATCAAAAAGTATAAAGTATATTGGAATTTTTTCCCGAGTCCTGTGCTACAATATATTTCACTACAAATCAACCTTTTTCTTAACATCACAGACATATTTGTAATTCAACTGTTTTCTGAACATCAGGTATTGTAAAAAATCAGATCCCCAGTAGTGTATTTTAAGTGACAGGTTATTGAGGGCCACCGTCTTCTGCTGAAGAAATACATTTCAAAACAGTTTTCAGAGAAAAATATGTTCTGATAAACATGTTCAGGAAAAACAGGTATTAAAAGTTGAAAGTAGAATTGGGGAATCATATTATTCATATACAGTGTATATTATGGCAGTACACCCGACTGGCTACATCTGTATGGTAGGATACATCCAGTTATTTGTATGTGATGGATGAGCAAATAAATATTATTATTATTATTATTATTATTATTATTATGTTCAACGGCTGACATATCTTTTAGTACACTATGGGGTCTATTTGTGTAGGTCTGCAGATCTGAATTGTTTCTTTTCACTATAAACCGCATCCGTTTGATGCAATATATAGCTTTGTTAAGTAAAAATTCATATATGCTTATCCCTCCCTGCGATGCAATCTGAAAAAACAAGGGTTCTGCTGGCGTCCTGGTTGACTGGCAGGGCACAAATGGCCGCTGGTCTGTAAAGGGGCAAACAAGTGCCGGCAGAAAGGCAAAGAGCAGGAAAGCAATCAACTTCCCTGCCCTTTTTGCACTGAGGTTCAGATTACGCTATCCGGAGATAGCGAATCTGAACATAGTGCGATTTAATGAATCGCACTCACTATACAACAGTGTGGTGATGCAATCCTGACACAGAGCGGGGGCTTCACCACAGAAGTAATGAACTCACAGTAACCCGCTCTGTGAATAGAACACAGCAGAGATAAGCTCAGTTTTCAGCAAAACAGGTCTTTTTACTGCTCTATGAATAGACCCCGATATGTGTTACAGTAAAATTTTACAGGAAACTATAATCAATAATGTGTGCTGTGGACCAAACTGTAAGCTGGTCAGGTCAGGCAGAATAAATACATTTCACAGGCCCTATGCAACATGGTCGGCTGGCCTATGCCTGCAAAAATGCATATTCAATCATAGGCCCATCAAATTGAATATTTAATAGAGTAATAAATCTGTACATTTTTTTGTGGGATAGAAGTAACTTTTACCGACAAGTACTGAGCAATATTCATCCAAAGGAACTTTTATTTCAGTAATGTTGGGTCTTACCGGTGGGTAAATCCAGTTCTTGAAAACCTATAATGCCCAGCCAGTTTAACTCCATCAGTAGTTGGGAATCCAAGTCACAATCACAATCTCCCAGGTTTATTTTAGTGGGGTATTTATACAGAACATACTTTGCACCCTCTATGTCAGATGGTCCATGATTAGAATTAATAGCAATATAATTAAAAAGGGAATGACATAAAAGCCCCTTTATTTGAGCCCTGAAGGTTTTGTTTGATTCACAGAAGAGAATCTCATCTTTCAACTGAGGCTTGACCAAAAATATATTTAATATCCTACAGCAAATGTTAAAAATGTTTAATAAAAATGTTCTAAATGCAATAGTCTTAAATTCTATCATATATACAACCGTAGCAATAGCCAAGTTATAAATATGAGTCTACTCCAGCTTTAACGCTAGAATTAATATTATATCAAGTCCTTTATCCAAGTCAGTGTCTTAAATGAACATGTGTCAAACCCTTATAGTCATCAAAGCGAATTATCATCCAGCTCAGAGCAATTATTTGTCCTAAAGTTTGTCACAAAGTTGATGTTTTCAAATGAACTATGGGCAGAAATGTTGGACAGATGATCGAAAATGCATACACAATACAAAAAATGCACCATATAGGCTCATTATTTTCAACAATTGTCATGCAGCAGGTTAAATCCAATCATCGGATCTGACTGTTTTTGAACGATTATTGACACACTTTGAGATTATCAGATGAGCAGCTGCAATACATACAATAAGTAAATTACAAATTTGGTGTGTAGAAAAACTCATAGATGTGTGTAATTTTAAAGTTATGGCCTGAATTATGCTTGTCATTTTTGCAAGACTAGATATATTGATGTGCTCAAATCAATCATTTTTCTAGTAGTGTAAATGCACGCGCTGCTTGGTGTACCTCACCACTACTCTGACCTCAGATATTTTGTTGTTATGTATTTTTAAATACTTTTAATCTTTAGCCAGGGAATGCTTGAGTTACCAGTACAGTAACATATATTTTACTGACAGTTAATACTGTGTCAATGTACACTGGATCAAACAGCGCTGACCAGCCACATACATTGTGAATTCTAATGTTGTGTTTTATACTGTAGGCTAGAGGTTTTCAAACGTGGTCCTTAAGGCATCCCAACGGTCCAGGTTTTAAGTTTATCCATGCTTGGCCACAGGTGACTTAATTATTACCTCAGTCAATTTGATTTACCCATCTGTGCAGAGCTATGGATATACCTAAAACCTGGACTGTTGGGGTGCCTTGAGGATTGCAATTGAGAACCTCTGCTGTAGGCAATAAGAAACATTTTAGATGTTGGTATTGCATTATTTTCATTTTCTTTGCTTAGTCAGTTGCACCCATTCCAATACTGAAACTTATGTCAACAGCATAACTAGTAGTGATTGGCCATGGTGGGTGGGTGCAATGTATCCATGCCTGTCTGGGTGACAAGGCCTGACAGGGAGATGTAAACATGGCAGCTTGCAACTTCTGCAGAGGGCCTCAGTATTCACAATATGCTGTGGCCATGCATCCCATTCCCAGGACTCGGACCTGCCAGGGTGGTGTAACCATGGCAGCGTGCAACGTCTGCAGAGAGCCCCAGTATTCACAGTATGCTGTGACCACTTATCCCATCCCCGGGGCTCATGCCTGCTAGGGACGTGTAATCATTGTAGCATGCAGATTCTGTAGAGGGCCCCAGTACTCACAGCAGGCTGTTACCACACACCCACGCCCCGGGGTTCAGGCCTGCCAGGGTGGTGTAACCATGACAGCGTGCAACGTCTGCAGAGAGCCCCAGTATTCACAGTATGCTGTGACCACTTATCCCATCCCCGGGGCTCATGCCTGCTAGGGACGTGTAATCATTGTAGCATGCAGATTCTGTAGAGGGCCCCAGTACTCACAGCAGGCTGTTACCACACACCCACGCCCCGGGGATCAGGCCAGCCAGGGTGGTATAACCATGACAGTGTGCAACGTCTGCAGAGAGCCCCAGTATTCACAATATGCTGTTGCCACATATCCCATCCCTGGGGCTCATGCCTGCTAGGGAGTTGTAGCCATGACAGTATGCAGCGTCTAGCTTCTGCAGAGGACCCCAGTATTCCAACCATGCTGTGACCACAAACTCACATGCTAGGGCTCAACACATTTCTTGGTGGTCTTGAGCATAACAGAGGTCTGCGTACCATGCCATACTTTAGAATTTATGATCAGACACAGTGGAGGACATTTATCAAAAAAAGTACAAATGTTTTTGTTATCTATAATAACTAATCAGACATCCACTTTGTGCTATTGGCTTCCTTTGCACCACTTTCATAAATGTTGGTCACAGTGTGCTGTATGCTGACTGCAGAAGATTTTGTTGACCTGGGCTTCAAAAGTTTCAAAAAGAAAAAGAGACAGAAGTTTTGAAGCACTTCTAGCAGATCCATATACAGTACCATGTAGCACTCTGTAATATATCTGACAAACCAGCTACTACCAACTGACATGGACCCACAAAAATTACCTGGCAGGTAAACCTGCTAAAATATTGTAATGTCTGTTCATGTTTATGCAATTGTGTCATGTTTAATGTATTTGTATTATGGGGGGATAGTAGCTGTTACTTAAAATGAAAACACCAGCACAGTGTTACTTTATATGCTAACTGCATGTCCATGTGTTACTAACAGTGGCTGCAAAGCAACACAAATACAACAAAGCTGTGAACAGGTTCTTATCCACCAATGACCAGGGTGTGCTGGAAAACAAAAGTCAACATTTGACAACATAAGAATGCCCAAAGTACAACCATCACATGATAATGAACTCTCTGTCATCTGAAATGCATTACGTAGCTTCAATGGGCATCAACATTCAAAACATAAAGGAAGCACTGCAGTTTTCCATATGAGAAAAGTCCTCGTACAGAAGTTACTTTGTAAAGATGTATTGGAATCATGTTAAGATTAGAAAGATAGCACAATGTTAAGATGAGTAATAACAATTGAAAGAATTGGCCACTTGCTTGTATATTTTTTAGTTATGGGGGTTTCTTAAGGAGAATTAAAAAAAGGCACTTATGGGAAAGATTTAAATTAAATGAATAGAGTATTAGATACTCAAAGAAATGTAATATCCCAATTCCCAATTAAAAAGAATTATAAATTATAATTTAGTAAAATGTAAATTTACTAAAACAATAAAGTCAATAAAAGAGCCTAGTTAAAGTATTGAATATACAAATAATGACACATTATTTAATTCTTATATAAAGTATCCTAAACTTATAAAAGGTCAATTCAAAGAAAGTCCACATATGAAAGATCTCTCAATTACAGTGCACAATGAATCAACAATTATTTTGTACGAGAGAGAGAGATCGCTATTAATGTGATTGCCCTGAATAAGGTTTGTCGGTGTAACACAAATCCAAGTATTAACACAATGCCTGTCAGTGTCACATAACTGAAAACACTTTTTGCTAGACCAATGGGCAATAGAATAGAGAGAAAGAAACTTCCATCTGTATGTAAGTGCACAGTGGTTGCCATATAGGATAATCAGACTTGTGAAAGTTTTAGAATACACCAAACTAATTTGAGAACTATTTTCAAAATGGTTTGTGTACTGGTGGGAAGCATATATTTAAGCCATTATCACATTAAAATTTAAATGACTTGATGAGACATACATTTAAAATAAGAGTATATTAAATTGTACTGTATACAACACACTAAATCTAGTCACCAACTATTCAGTAACCATGGACCCCTCTTTAGAAAGTGGCTACAGTACAAGTTAAGACAGAATTAGAGTATCAATAATGCACAACCTGAAAGTTACAGTACAAGCTCTGGTACTGTATGTGTAATGTAATGTATATGTTTAGTCTAATCAGAGATCCTGAACTGCTACTGGTTTCAACCCAGTGAATAAGGATGAAGAAGAGAAATGTAATTTGCCATTGTGCACAGTATGATATACACTGTTTGCTCTAAATATGGTCAGTTGCCAGTGCACAAACAACTGTTTCTGAATATGTTATCATGTTCATTGTGAATAACCAGAAAATTTACATAAGGTGCACTACGTGTTCACCTACATTAATAAGATTTGTATTGTAACTCAATATATAGGTTTGAAAAAGACAGCTATTAAATAATAATAATAATAATAATAATAATAATAATAATAATAATAATGATGATGATAATAATAATAATTAAAAATAATCAAGATAAAAACATAAGCCTAATATAATGTCTGGATACTCGGAAGTTATAAAAATTGTTTTACTTTTACTGTATGTGGAATGCACATATTGAACTACAACTGAAAAAAATTAAAACATTTAAAAAATAAGCTAAACTACTGTGATAACATAAATAAAAAAAGTGTGTACCTACAATTGATATTAAAGTTACCATGAAGGCAGTACTTTTGGTGTTTGCATGATTGTTATTTATTTTTATTTTTGACTATGAGTCTAGTACATTTTTTCCAGTCACACATAATGATATATGACTGGAAAAAATTTACTAGACTCATAGTCAAAAATAAAAATAAGCAGACATTGCGCTAATACATGGATTTCATTTTAGCTTACTTTGAAAAACACCTCATTCAGTAGAATCACGTTCACATTGCCCACTCTAAAATGACAAATAAATACATTATGGGCTGTAATTAAGGGATATCACTTTATTTTGTCATCATTTAGTTTTCTCAACCTTGTCTATTCTTCCCTAATAGAGAGCTTCTTTCTATAAACATTTATTCTGATTTAAATATGAAAACTAAGAAGACAGAAAATATAAGACATTTTCATTACTATATCTATTGTATTTAACTTTGGCCTTCTTTAAAAACAATTAATTTGCAGTGGACAGAAATAATTCTTACTAAATTAACTGCATTTAGGTCATGATCAATTACAAAATGCTGGCTCTTGTACATCCCAATTAAAGATTTTGAAAAGCGGCATAGAACAGTACAATTGTGAAAACATAATGTATTATTAGGGAAGGAGAGTGGCTAAGCTTAGTATGGAATTTACTTGACTTTAAAATAGATGAAGCAGCATATATGAAAAAGAGTAAGTGAAGTAGACAGGTGGAGAGTTGGGAGAAGACTAGATGTCTCATGAAAGGTAAGGTCAGCCATGCTTTTCTTCCTTGGAGCTGTTCCAATGAACATGCAATGCTTCCCTTCAACACCTACTTCCCACAAAGAAACACAATTTTCTTTACACACTCTATCACCCATCTCCCTCTTTCTTTGTTTACCAACTTGTCCCCTTACTACACCTTCTTCTGTTTAACCTATGTTTCGCAGTCCAAATGTTCCTTTCCCAATGGGCTTTTTCTCTATTTTTCAAACTCTTTCTATACACCCTCTACTTCTCTGCCCTTCTTTTCTGCCCATGGTGAAGAGCTGGTCTTGCCTCAGAGACAGAACAGACATGAAAATGGTGAGACATCAGCAGCTTTTGTACCTTCACCTAACTTTTGTTTTTTCACCCTCCTTTTCCTCTTCCCCTCCTTTCTTCCTCTGGATCTCTCTCTCTCTCTCTCTTTTCATCTTTATCCTGTCTTCCAAACCTTCTGTTGGTCTTTCTTTCTCTTCCTGTTTCTTTCCTCTTTGCTCCCATCCACTTCAACTTCCAGGTCACCATTTCAGTTGATGGGATTCTCACTTCAACGGGGTACACCCAAGAGGATTACACCATGTTGGGGAGTGATGACTTCTTCTATATTGGAGGCAGTCCAAACACAGCTGATCTCCCAGGATCCCCTGTCAGTAACAACTTCATGGGCTGCCTTAAGGATGTGAGTATTATGACAAAAAATATCACTGTGCAATATACAATTGTAGTGTCTAGTCTGAAGTTAATTTATTCATCCATTCATGATTACAGTATATGTGTAGTACTTGATACAGTATTTCGACAATGTCTCTCAATCTACTTGCAGAATAGCTAGAATAAATTTACAAAAAAATTAATTGTAACATCAAGGTAGAGAACAAGAATAAGGCCCTATTTTGCTAGAATTATCCATAAAAATGGTCACAACCAAACATAGAGAATATACACAGGCAAAAAGAAAAATACTAGTTTACATAAGAAGATAACATGCAATTACTTTGTTATATGACATTTTAAACAACTAAGCTTTAAAACTTGTATCTGCCAACAAATTAGAGACATGCTATTCATTGTGGACAATGGGCAATGACTCTTCAAAGTAGGCTCACTTGTCCACAATTTCCTTACCTAATACATTTTTGACTAGCAGGCCAAAATTTAGAAGATTTATAGTAGTCCGTAGTAATGAAAGGAGTGATGAACACTAGATAAAGATCAAATGGACCAGCAACAGATCACATGCATTCTTATTTAGAGGCCAGTGCACCTGCTTTTTTTTTTTTTTTGAGTGGCATTCTTAATAACAGTGAGTGTAATAATTTATGCACTTACAGGTGTTGAAATATAGAATGCACCAGCTACTGTAAGCAATTCCCTGGTCATGTAGCTGTCTTGGTTACCTCTACAGGTTATTAATTTCTGGATGATGTACCAAGCCTGCAATAAATCAAGTAGGAAATGTTTATTGTTAAAAACATAAATTCATGCAGTTGCAGGTTTAATATATTATTGCAGACTGAAGAGCGCAAACCTTTAAACATCAACCAATATGCGATGCGTTTCAAAGTATGGAAATTTATTTGGGCAGAAACTGAAGCATAGTAAAGGCTAACCACGAGACTTTCCCTATAAATTCTCACTTAACCTCACTCTTTATAGGTAACTCTTTTGGTAGTCCTTATTATATCGTAATCTCAAATCAAGGAAGAAGTTTTCATGCATCATGTATCAGGGTAACCTGTTCTCTATGCCGCCATAACTTTCCTATGCAAAAAACTTTCTTTAAAACTGTAAGTGTATGAAGTTATGTATTAAAGTACAAAAAATGTTTTCCACTTAAACTATTAGTTGCTGAATATTCCTTACAGTAATTTTGTAACGCTAATCCAGATAGTCTGTAGAGATAATCAAGGTGACAATAAAGTGAGGGAACTTACCTAATGCTCACAATGCTTTCTAAGTTGCAACACATGTAAGATAGAAATAATTGACATCAGCTTCTCTTATTAATGCACTTGGGTGGTCATTCCGAGTTGATCGCAGCCAGCAACTTTTAGCTGCTGCTTGCGATCAACAGTCCATGCCTATGGGGGAGTGTATTTTAGCTTAGCAGGGCTGCGAACGCTTGTGTAGCCCTGCTAAGCTAAAAAAAAATCAAGCAGAAGTAGACTAGGGCTGGACATACTTACTCTGTGCGATGGATCCAGCGATGATGGGCCTGGCTTTGACGTCACTCCTCCGCCCTCCGTTGTTCTGGACACGCCTGCGTTTTACTCACCACTCTCCGAAAACGCTCTCCAACGGTCCGGATCCGCCCATCTACTCCTCCTTGCTGTTAATCTTCTTAGCGGTCGCCTGTTGCCGGGCAATGTCGCGCATGCGCTTTGCGCCCGCCGCGCATGCGCATTCCATAGCCGTTCGCAGCGCAGCGAAAAACCGCTGTGTGCGAACGGGTCGGAATGACCCCCTTTATCTATTGCTGGTCCATTTTTTTTTTATAGAGCTTTTTTTGACACTACTGTATAAATACATAAAGCGCTCATTGTGCTATCAATTTGACTGGTGAAAAACACAAGTTATTTGAACCTTGTTAGAGTTCCATGCAGTTCTTAATGCTGCCTTATTTTGTGGGTTTTACTTTTTAGCAAACTTTTTATGTCCTGTATATGCAACAGAGCAATTATAAGCGATTCATACACATCTCGATCACATCTCATCTGAGGCTGAATGGGCTTTACTGAGTGGAAGCAAATTGATAATGGAACATTTGCATGTAGGATAAGCATCCTGGGCGTGTCATGGGCATATAGACAAAATTGCGGGCTGCTCACAGATGATTGTACATTCATACTGTATCACCTGAACCAAGGATGGGGCAATAGCAAATACAGTAATAGTAATGACAGATGCTTTCACAAGAGGAGGGCTGAGGGCAGGGCGAGTGCATTGGTGAATCCAATCTTGGATACAGGCAGATGTTTGCATGGCTTTACAATCACTGAAAGCAGCCGACTTGTGACTGATTTATTCAGAAATCAGAATTACAAGTGTAAATATGTACAGGTAATTAATTGCAACCTCAAACTGTGTATTGTTCTGTTACCACATCTTGACTGGCACAAAATGTGATGCAGATAAAATAGGGCCATGTGCTAAGATAACCGCAAATAGACTAGTACATTGTTCAGTGCTAGTGTCAGTACTGGATCAGTATGAAATGCCGGCAGACGGGATCTTGGCTGTCATGATCCCAACAGCGGCATCCCATCCGCCGTAATGCCGGCAGCGGGGCGAGCGCTAGAAAGCCCCATGCGGGTTCGCTGCTCTTGCCATATGGGAGAATAGACTGTGGCGCCAGTATACCAGTGACGGCATTTCCCCACTAGTTGGGATTCCGGCATAGGCATTGTTACTGCCGGGATCCAGACTAGCTGTATTTTAACTGCTTCCCGTCAGTACTAATTAAGCAGAGAAAAATGCTGTTAATGAATCCTCATGCCACTTAGGTTAAATAAAAAAATGAAATGGGTGGCAAACATTTATAGGCATTTTCAGTTTGGAGATACTGTTCACAAGGCTTTTCAAATTGAAATTACATTAAACAACCACTTTCAGAAAGGCCTTGCAATGTTGAGTTACAAAGTGCAACAAGATGTAGCTCCTCTTCGGCAGTTACCTAAATGTAGAAAACAAAGCATACCTGACAACAACAATTAAATTGCACAAAACTCTGAACTATTTAAATAACAACAATAGGTTTGGAAATTATGTATTTCAGGACTTCTGAATCTGCATTATTTTGGGAATTGATTGCTTGTGCAGAAAGAAGATAGCAAGTACCTAGTTCATATTATTATTACAGGTTGAGTATCCCTTATCCAAAATGCTTGGGACCAGAGGTATTTTGGATATCGGATTTTTCCGTATTTTGGAATAATTGCATACCATAATGAGATATCATGTTGATGGGACCTAAATCTAAGCACAGAATGCATTTATGTTACATATACACCTTATACACACAGCCTAAAGGTCATTTTAGCCAATATTTTTTTATAACTTTGTACATTAAACAAAGTGTGTGTACATTCACACATTACATTTATGTTTCATATACACCTTATACACACAGCCTGAAGGTCATTTAATACAATATTTTTAATAACTTTGTGTATTAAACAAAGTTTGTGTACATTGAGTCATCAAAAAACAAAGGTTTCACTATCTCACTCTCACTCAAAAAAGTCCGTATTTCGGAATATTCCGTATTTCGGAATATTTGGATATGGGATACTCAACCTGTATTATTATTATTATTATTATTATTATTATTATTATGATAAAGCTGTGTCTGCTTTATATGCCCATTTAATTACCAACATAGACTAATCAAAAAGTTATGGGGTCTAGCCAAAAGGGGGCAGAGCCTCTCTGCCCGCCCCCTCTCCTACCCCCATTGCTGTGGGGGCCTGCCCAGCACTCTCTGAGATGCTGGGCTGCCCCCGGGCTCTCCCTGCTCTGTGTATAGATACCATGCACATTGCACGGCATCTATTTACCCGCTGTTCTGCTATGCAGAAAACTTTTCCCCCACGTGACACTGCAGCTCATGGGTGGGACAGCGTGACAGTCCTAGAAAGCAGCACAGTTGGGAGGTATGTAAATGTGTTCTACATCAGGTTCATGATGAAATAGATATGTTGTTGAGTGACTGTGGTCAGTGTCATATCTAGAATATAATGGGTGTAGTGTATGGGGTGCACACGGGCCGCTTGTGCCCAAGGGTGCCAACACTTCACCCATTTCTTCAGAACTTTCTTCATCTTTTCACATCTGCTGTGGCAGCGCTGCAAAATCACGAGGAATTGAATGTTGTGGCAGTCATTTTTCCTGATGTTTTGCATATGCACAGTAGGTAAATCACCCGGAAATGGCTGCCATGCAATTTTCCCAGAGACCCCTGCATGTGCAGTAGAACTTAGCACAGCGCTAGAGTCTACTAGTGCTCACATGGACTACGCTGCTATAATAGAATGGGGCCTGTACAGAGACTGCACATGTGCCCCCTCATCTCTTAATATGACCCTGACTGTGGCTAGAATCAATATATGTCCTTCAATGCTTACTGAGTGATTATAAAGTGTTGAAGTGTCAATATAACCAATCGTAGTCATCATTATTGGATCCATGCTTTTAAACCAGAAGAAATTAAACTATTATGCCACAACCTGTACTTAGCTCAGACCATAAATGAATTATTTTGCTTGCACTGGTTGTTTTCCAGAAACAATTGGAAATGGCCTGAGCATTTCTGTTGGAGCAGTGCCTGAGTGCCTGACTTTCTGTTAGAGCAAAAAAATAAAAACCCTTAAGTTTTGAGCATGCGCTAAACCTAATAGTTTTATTTCCCACTTTTTCTGAATTCATAAATTTGGCCTGTTTTCCCAGCTCAGGAGATATCGGGCAACCCTCATGCATCCCGCCCACTTTTCCTGTGATGGTGTGATTCTCTCTGAATTGCATCATCAATGTAATGATGTAATGCCATGGGTGCAGGCTGAGATTATGATTTACCACTTCACCCCACCCACCTGGCTCTCCTAGAGGCAAGATAGGAGAGGTTGGTAAGTGTGCCTATTAGTACAAATATATTTAAGCATTTCCCAAGACATTGAATCCATACTAGCAATATCTTAAGTGCACATTTTAAAAGATGTGATTGCACAAGAAATGCTCTTAAAACCTTTTAAAGAAATTTTTACAACATTAGCTCATATAGGATCTTCCAAATAGGAGTAATTCTACCTTAGGTATGACTGGGAGACTGCATAAGCCAAGAAAAGTCATTAATGCCTATGTTATGTTACAATCAATATATGTGAGAAATGTTTTTTGAGGTTTTTTTCTTCACAAAAAATGAGAGATTTGTAAATTGGTAATATTTGACCTATTATTTTTACTACTGAAGCAATTGCTAAGCTATTTCACGTTAATGAGTAACAAGCTTTGCGACCCTCCCCAACCCAACAATCACATGTACAGTATGGAAGACAAGAAGTAATGGTTGATGAGGATGACAGCTGGTAATCTGTAATGAATATGCAGCCTTATGCAATACGACAGACATGTTGAAAAGATCAAGAAAATACACAAGAATGGGAGATTTTTTCTATCTGTAAGGGAGTCAGTACTTGCACATTTCCAGAAAGGACTTCTCAAACTCTCCAGTTATATACAGTAAAAAGCAAATAGAAAAAATGTGTGCTCTTAGCTTCCTCATGTCAGTGGTGATGGCTGTACTAATACAATTCCAGATAAAGTCACCAAACCTCTATTCCAAGAAGAGAAAATATATATATATATATATATATATATATATATATATATATATATATATATACTGTATATATACTGTATCATCTTTTGTCTAGTCACATCTGTAGAAGATGCTGCAGTCATTGGCGCATAAACATCTGGGATTGCCTGGGATACATTCTAGGAAGCGTCAATAGCTCATGTGCCTAACTCAGGCCATTACTAACAGACCTCTTTATCAGATGCCACACCATGGCCAGAATCTACTCTTACATATAGTGCTTGTAACTCAACATTCATTATTTTGTCACCACTAGCAAGAGTAATGATGTAGTGTAGACTAGAGAGGACAAAAACTTCCCTGCTAAATCTATTGTCCTGAAAACTAGCACTACCTGTGCTAAAGACCTGTGTCTTTAAAGCCGACATTGCTGTACAGAACCTTTTCATTGCTGTGAGAATTAATGTTCACAGCAGTCACAGATGCCACAACAGTAGATGATGCACTGGTACAGGATGGTATCTGGATCCCGGCACTTGGGATGCTGGCGGTCAGAATACCGAGAGCGGCAGCTCGACGCAGAGAATCCAGACACCTGCTAGGTAAGTATTTTAACCCTCCCACCTGCCCCTCCCTACCCGCAGCCTGACCCTAACCCTCCCCCCCACAGCATAACCCTCCATGCTTAGTGTTTAACCCTCCCTCCCCACAGCCTAACCCTCCATTTTTAGTGTCTAAACCTAACCCTCCCTCCCTACAGCCTAACCCTAACCCTCCCCGGCATACCTACAGTATGTTCAGAATGCCGGCAGTCAGGATTCCAGCGTGCAGCATCTTGAACGTCAGTATAGTAACCAGATCCCACTGTTACTGCTGTTTGCAATATAAGCAATATCTGGTGCACTAGCTGTTGGAGCTGCTTATTTGCAGTCGCTGCTAAGGAGATGGAGAGCACGCTGACATTATAAGGTGCTCTCTTTTCGGTATCTTCCTAATTCGTATAAGGAATAATGAGTTTGTATATTATATTAGTAATGTTTAGATATAAAATATAAGAACTAAGGGGGTTATTCAGGTTGAATTGCAGATTTTGCTACTGCAATCCTTTCTGTTGCATGCTATCAGCCGCACAGCGCAGGGCAAGGCCGATCAGCATCTCTGCCCTGTCACCATCTCTGCCTTTCAATCAGGCAGAGGCAGTTGCAACCAATGCAATCCAACCGCATTGACCTGGGCATGTGCATTGGCGCATTCTAGGGCAAATTGTGGTTATATTGCAATAGTGATGCTACCTGAATAAGGCCCCAAATGCACTGTAAACTACGATATAAATGAATGACTAAACAAAAACTAATCAATACACTTGACTCTAAAATTTAAAGTAACCTCCTAGCCTACAGTATTCTGGCCTAATACAGGCTTCTCCTACAAAGATTGTGAAATGGTCTGACAGAAAGTTGGAGAGGTGAATCAGCTGGCAAAAATAGAAAAATGCTATCAAGTTGCAAATTTTGATTTTGAATGTGAGCGGGTGTGATGGATTTCTAATAACTGCTAGCTCTGGATTTCAATATTTTGCCTCAAGCTGCTTTTTACAGTACTGTATGTGATGCCCCATCACTGCAGTGCTTACTGGCCACAAATACACCATCATTTAAAAAAAAGAAACAAATGTATCAGCAATGATTATGAATTTATTTTATTTATTGCGCAAAAATCCAACATGCCTGATCATGATCCCTGCAATAGTATATATTCATGTAAAAAAAAGGGTAAAAATGATATATAAAATGACTAAAAAACAAAGTGCTGACAGGACAAAAAAAGTACTGAAATTAAATGAAAGGTTTACTGTTTCTTTCAACACTTACTAAAGGTTTAATGTGTGGGCATATTATATATTGTGATTTCTATTTTTTCTACTTTTCTTTTCTACTTACAGGTTGTATATAAAAATAATGATTTCAAGCTAGAACTGTCCCGTTTAGCTGCAGATGGTGATCCAAAGATGCGGCTTAGTGGTGACCTCCTCTTCCGCTGTGAAAATGTTCAATCTTTAGACCCTGTGACATTTCAAGTACCTGAGGCATTTTTGCTCCTTCCTCGATGGGAGACCAAAAAAGCTGGATCAATATCTTTTGACTTTAAGACCACAGAACCTAGTGGTCTTCTCCTCTTCAGCCAGGGAAGGCCACGTATCGGTGCACCAGGAACAGCTCCGGGAGTAGTGGTCACTGGAAGACCGGAAAAGCCACCAAAAGCAGATTATTTTGCAGTGGAGTTACTTGAGGGAACACTGTATCTTTTGCTTGATCTTGGATCTGGCGGAATTAAGGTGAAAGCAAGTCATAAAAAGGTCAATGATGGAGAATGGTGCCATGTTGACATCCAGAGAGATGGCAGAAGAGGTATGTTCTTTGTAATTATGTATTATATAAGAGCTAGTATAACAGACCTCAGTCTTTGCCCCTGCTCAGCCAGACCCCTGCTCCCTCTCTGCTGTTCATCCCCCCTAATCTGTTGCAGCACCTTTCCGACCACCCTCTACACACACACTTCCCGCGCTCCATCTGTCCTGGTGGAGCAGTATCTGTGATAAGAGGAGGAAAATGGTAAATGGAAATACCAGAACCACTTGAATTACATAAGTGTAGCTGGCCACTAAATAAGTTTAAATGTTATTTCTGATCTTGTGTTTTTTTTGGAGAGGGTGAGCCTACATAACTAATATTTCCTCCACATGTTTCATCATCACAGGTCCCCTCAGATGCCATTAGAGCCATGAAAAGCAACCTAAATATTAAGATTAATATTTAGGGGTTAAAATAGGAGAAATGGAACTGTTAACATTTATATTCATGCATAGCAAAGTAAGGATGTTAAAAATTATATCCAGCAAAGAATGCAGAAGTACTGCAAATGTCCTTTTATATATATTACTCACCTTCTCCTTAAAAATGTTCTATTATGGAATTTATTAAAGCAAACCGTAGAAAGCTATGAGAGCTTTACAAACATGAGCTAGTAGAGTAAAAGAAATCTGGAGTAGAGAGAGAGAGATTAGAGATTAGTCTTCAATTGATACTGAAACCCAAAAGAAACCACATACACTAAAAAAATGAGTAATATGCTGGTCTTACCCTCTTTGAGAAAGGCAAATTACGCAATTGGCAAAAGCTACAGTAGTAACGACTAGTTGTTAGCTAAAAATGTATACGTAAAACTTCTGACTATTAGTTTCATATTTTATTAATCATTCATTAATCGTGCAACCCAAGAAAGTTAACTCAAACATGAGTCAGATAGTTAAAGTACATATATTTGATATTCTTAATGAAATACAGTATATAACATAGTTATACAGCATATAAAAGGTAGATGTTAATTTAATTTTTAAATCATCTGTTTTCTAATCTAGAAAGTCTGTGTTAAGTCTTTCATATTATCATTATTAGAAGATTTAGGTTTATGGGACTAATTGTGAGAATTCAGGAAATTATATTGCAGGTTTAAGGGACTAATTGCGATCTACTGTATAAGATTTTTCACAAGCACACAATATGTGCAGATATACAATACCCTGAGTTTACTTTGCATGTAGCTATCATCTGACTATATTATTTACTTCTTATTGGAGCCAACTATTTACAGTACATCTTTCAACTTTGGCCAAACACATCCAGCTGGTTCATCCCATGTAAGGCCACCATGGTTGAGGCAAAAATATTTGCTATCAAACTGTACTCTGGATTGTATGTTCAACTACTGTATATACAGTATTGACATTTCCATTTAGACATATAGTTATACAGATCAAGTCGAATCAAAAAGAATTAATGCAATGGGATCCGAATGGCCACGCATGTGCAACAGGACACCCAGGTCATAAACCAAGTCAGAATCCCAGGTCATAAACTTGGCAGTCCTCACAATGCACAATACAGCTCTTATTGCAAGAGCTGTCCAGTGCATTTATATTTGAAATTATTCATGCATATGGTGTTAATAAATGTCACTATGCTGGTGGGATGTATTGCATGCAATATGTTAAGCTTGATACCTCCCATCCTGTAACATATGGTATGGCTAAAAGAACAGTATTTTTCTGTTCTTAGCTTTGTCTTGCTAATCCTAGCCATCTTATGTAGACCTATTAAAATGCCAATGTTTCTTTTTTTCTCAGGCTCTATTTCCGTTAATAGCCGAAATACTCCCTTTCAAGTTGGAGGTGAGAGTGAAATTCTTGACCTTGAAGGTGAAATGTATCTTGGAGGTCTTCCAGAACCAAGAGACGATCTTCAACTTCCCCCAGAAGTCTGGACAGCCTCCCTTGGCTTGGGATTTGTAGGCTGCATACGAGATCTTTTTGTAGATGGGAAAAGCAGAGACATCAGACGGCTATCTGAGTTATCAGGAGCTGCTGGTCTTGCTCCATTCTGTACTCGGGAGACCCAGCGCCAATGCACGAATTCCCCATGTAGGAATGGGGGGCAGTGCAGAGAAGGCTGGAACCGCTATATCTGTGACTGCGTTGGCACAGGGTACCTTGGGGACACATGTGAGAGAGGTAAGTTATGATAGACAATAAGTCATATAAATAGTTTATGGGCTAAATGGAGGTCACATGTCTTGCAAAATCTAAAAATGGTATGCCAAGGTATGGTTTGGGCACCCCAGTATGAAAAGAAATAGGGAAGCCACTCCCACTAGCATACAGAATAAAAGGAAGTTGAGAGGTGGTGCTAACACTTACAGTAGTTCATATAATAAATATTATATTTAAAAGTGAAATCAAGACTCTTTAATATGTACAATAAAAAAACATACAATTCATTTAAAATAAATGTAAATTCACCCAAATGCCTATATAGTCAAAAACAGGCCACTGAATGTAGTTGAAAAGTGTGTCTGTTCCTATTATTGCCCTCTTGTAGATGATTCACATTTGTATAATGGCATCCATAACTTTTTGTGGTTATGTCCAAGAAACAGGTAATAATTACTGGGTGTCCTTTAGAGGAAATGTCCCCGAGGTTTATACTCCTGTAATCAGGAAGGGGTCCTCACGAGTACACGGTGGTAGATCCCTTCTTCACCCATCTGTACTACAAATCGCTACATCTGTGCCTGAACCAGCCCTGGACTGCATGTTTCTTTTACTGCAAAATTGAGTGGAACCTAACCAGAAAATTACAGGGTCAAACTGAGATCTACTACCATTAATAATTTAATTCACACTTGGTTCAAACAACATGTATGTTACAACTACTAGGTTAACTCAAACTCAAAGTTCATGTACACAGTTTGCAGTTAAAAGATATTAAAATAAACTATAAAATGTTGTCTTTTCTGCTTTGGTAATCTTAAAAAGCTACATTTTATTGTACTTTTATTTTAAGTTGAACTCAAACAGTGAACATTAAAGTACTTTTGTAAAGTTTGCATTTCCAACCAAAAATTGCAATATGCTATACAAAGTTGCCAGTAAATTGGAAATAAGTAAAAAAAATTGTTGCAGATTGTTTTTAACTTTAGAATTAGTTTGAGAACTATCTTGAAATAATTTCAGACTGCTCTATATTTTATACGGGCACATACATTCTGTAATCTCAGCTTTGAATTGAGATACAGTACTGTATGTTGGATACATTGACATTCTAGAAATCCAATTTACTGTATCTAGACGGAGTCTGTCTAGAATAATATTCTAAAGTACTGGACATTATTTACTCACCTCTGATTATCTATATTTTTGTGTACACTCCAAAAAGCTTAAGTTACTTTCATACCAGGTGTGATGCTTCTAATGAACCATCAAGACTTTTGTAGGAGCTGGAAATTTCACATTGAGTGCAGCACTAAGGGGGAGAATTCAATTGTGCATGATAGATTTTCAGGGATTTATTTCACCTGAAAAAATTCCTGGTTTTGTGTGAAAACACACAACATCAAGGATATGTTCACAGATACATGTGTTTTCACCATTGTGGCCACCAAACAATGGCACTTTATCTGTGATCGTGTTCACCTGCCTCCGGTCAGGTAAAAAGAAACCCCTGATACTGCAGCTTTCAGGGACAATTGAATAACATTGAAAATATAATTGAAAAATACACATTCACAATTATACAGAAAAAGTCCTTATTAGTATTTAAGGTTAAGAAGCTAGTTTTTCATGCTGTTTAATCATTGTTATTGTACTTTTCTCCTACATACAGCAGCACTCAGTTCAAATAAACAATTTATATACAGTAGTACTGTACATCCAGAAATAATGCATGGTCACAAAACAAGACTGTTTTTAGAAATACTGTAATTATGATACTGGTGTACAATTCAATTTTTATTCTGTTTTTCAGAAATTTGCTATTGTTCTTTTTACATTCATGTTAATCTAAATTTAGTACTTTAGTTTTTTATTTTATTTCAAAATAATCAAACATTAAAATAAATAATAGGTTTAACTAAACAACGAATTGCATACATGCAATCCAGGTTTGTGGTTTGTTTTAGAAGAATGTACAAACTAGAGTATGAGAAATATGTGATATACAAAATATGAATATACAGTAGGGGTATGGTATGAAACATTGACTGAGTGTGCACAGTGACTGAACTTTCAGTATAAATAAAAGGAGAAGAGCAGACTCCAATGCAATGGAGAGATTTAAATGTTTACATCCATTAGATATGCAACTGTGTCACATAGAGCACATAGATTTCAGAGTTAGGATAAACAGATGCTGTGCAATGAATTTATAGCTATGGCCTTATGAACATCTGAATCTGCACAAATACACAGAAGGGGGCTGGCTGAAGCTGGCGAGACACTGCGGTGCTTGAGCTGCAAGAAACATGGGGGATGAGTCTGAATTGGCTGGGGGGGAAGTGGCTGGAGATTTTTATCAAATAGCAGGATTACTAGCACATTACTAACTCCTAACCCCCTTCCCCGCCACACCTGTGCTACCGCATATGTCCTGTCAGGGGAGGGGGCACCACAGTCTATTTTGCCACTGGGATGGGGGTAGGGGCAAGGCCGATGCTAGGGTGTTTGGCACCCTCCTACAAACTATACATTTGTACCCTCCAATACTTCACAAAGGGACAGTGTGTACCTTTGCCATGCGGTGGAAAAAGGGGTGTGGTCTCACAAGGAAGGGGCATGGCCACACAATAGTACCCTCATTTCAAATTATGACACACAGTAGCACAATCTTATTCCGATTACACCACACAGAGTGGTGCCGCTTATACACATAATGCCCACAGTAGTGTCACTTATACATATATTGCCCCCATTAGTAGCGCTGCTTATACACATAATATCCACAGTAGTAGTGCTCCTTATTCATAATGCCCACAGTATGCCATTTATACTATAATTCCCCAAGTAGTAGTGCCGCTTATACACATAATGCCCCAGTAGTATTGCCCTTTATGCATAATGCCCACAGAAGTGCCGCTTATACATAATGCTCACAGAAGTGCCACTTATTCATAATGCCCACAGTATGCCATTTATACACATAGTGCCCCAGCAGTAGTGCCACTTATACAAAATGCCCACAATAGTAACACAGCTTATACACATAATGCCCACAGTAGTAGCACTGCTTATACATAATGTCCACATACGTGCTGTTTATACATAATGCCCCAGTATGCCATTTATACACATAGTGCCCCCAGTAGTAGTGCCGCTTTTACAAAATGCCCATAGTAGTGGTGCCACTCATACACATAAAGCCCTCAGTAGTAGTGCTGCTTATACACATAATGTCCCCAGTAGTAGCTCCCCTTATAAATAATGCCTGCAGTATGCCACTTATACATAATGCCCCAAGTAGTAGCACCCCTTATACATAATGCCCCCAGTATTAGCACC
Organism: Pseudophryne corroboree; assembly: GCF_028390025.1. Lineage (NCBI taxonomy): Eukaryota > Metazoa > Chordata > Amphibia > Anura > Myobatrachidae > Pseudophryne > Pseudophryne corroboree. The sequence goes on from NC_086454.1 coordinate 201,443,424, forward strand.
CCTTATACATAATGCCCCCAGTAGTAGCACCTCTTATACCTAATGCCCACAGAAATGCCATTTATACATAATGCCCACAGTAGTAGTGCCGCATACAGACATAATACTCATAGTAGTGGCATTGCTTATACACATAATGCCCACAGAAGTGATGCTTATACATAATGCCCCCAGTATTCCATTTATGCACATACTGTAGTGCCCCGGTAGTAGTGCCACTTATACACATAATACCCACAGCAGTAGTACAGCTTATACATAAGGCCCTCAGAAATGCCACTTATACATAATGCCACCAGTATGCCATTTATACGCATAGTGGCCCCAGTAGTAGTGTTGCTTTTACATAATGCCCATAGTAGTAGCACAGGTTCATAATGCCTCCAGTAGAGGTGGTTCTTATATACATAATGCCCCCCAGATGTAGTGCCCCTTAAACATAATGACCACAGTAGTAGTGCTGCTTATATACATAATCTCCATAGTAGCGCGACTTATACACATAATGCCCAGAGAAGTGCAGCTTATACATAATGCCACCAGTATGCCATTTATACACATAGTGCCCCCAGTAGTAGTGCCACATATACACATAATACCCTCATTAGTAGAGCTTCTTATACTTAATGCCCACAGTATGCCTTTTAAAAACATAATGCCCCCAGTAGTAGCGCTGATTATGCATAATGCCCACAGTAAGCAACTTATATACATAATGCCATCAGAAGTGCCACTTATACACATAATGCACACACACTATCTCTCTCACTTTGCTTTCCCTACAGTTACCTAAATCTGGCTGGCTGGATCTGTTTCCTCCCCCTCTGTACAGCAGCCTGGTTCCATGTAGCTTCACCTCCTCCATCCCATGTAGCTCCTCCCCCTTATTCCGCACCCTCTTCAGACTCTGCACACTGCCTCTTTAGAAAGAGGGGGGTTGCTTCAAGATGCTGGTGGCGCTGCTTGTCATACAGTGTGACAGAAGCAGGAGCTGGCAGCTGCAGGGGACAGGCACAGCAGCAGGGATGCAGAGCATCGAGAGCACCTCTCTAGCCTGGTGCCTTCCTGCTTTGCGCAAGCAGACTGTCTTCGGGGGGAAGCCCAGCATCTCTGGAGATGTTGGGCATGCCCCGGAGTGACAATCTCAGGATCCCCCGCGAGGCCACTTCCCCCTTTATATACAGCCATGCCCCCTTTATATGTAACCATGCCTCTGGTGCATGGGTAGATTCAGAGCGTGCACCAGGTGTCACCAGACTCGGTGACACCTCTGCAATATCTTACACTACTTTGTGCAAAATAATTTTTATAAGTGTCTTAAAAAGTTTCCAGACTTCTGAAACCCATAATTATGTATTTTTCTATTCAACTTCTTCTTAGTCCAGCCACAAAAATACCTTTGCAATGACTTCCTTTCTAATGATCAAATCAGTATATTAGGATGGCACCATTCCCATTACTTCTCTCACCATCTCTTATTGTTTTCCATTGCTGCACCCTCACAGAAGCAGCAGTCCTGAGCTATGATGGCAGCATGTACCTCAAGGTCCTGCTCCCCGGAGTCACCCACACAGAAGCAGAGGATGTCTCTCTACGGTTCATGTCCCAGCGAGCATACGGACTTCTTCTGGCCACCACCTCCAAAGAGTCTGCAGATACACTACGACTAGAACTTGATGGAGGAAAAGTAAAGCTCACCGTAAACCTAGGTATCCATTCAAATGACCTTTTTCTAGCAGTAACATAACATTATAAAGCCAAATGGCTAGAGTCACAGAGACAAACTAATAACTACATGGGTGGTAGCAAAAAAGATACAGAGTGTGAGCAATAGGAATGTTTTTATTATTTAAATAGTTAAATTATATAATTTATTTTAATGACAACATTTATGTTTGTGCTAAGTCAATTTACATTTCAATTCATTGGGTAACGGGTAATGTTTTAGAGAGAGCAATAATCTTCATCCCATGAGATAAATATCTCACTTCATAGTTCTATCCATTAGTGTGTAGACGTTGTCAGTTTATAAATGAAGCTTCACAGAGTAGAATAATAGAATGGGCTGAAGAGTTCTGTGCTGTTGAAGAGCATTGTCACCGTATAATTATGTCTCTTGGCATTATCCTTAGTTAAAATGATCAAATTATTTACATCAAATTCTGTACGTAACTTCAATTCCCATATTCTTTATTTTACAAATACTGTATGTCATTGGCATATGTTTAGATTTGAATGAACCTATTTACTGTATTCAGGAGGCCCTTATCCTTCTTATGTTTTTTAAATGTACAAACTGATGGTCTACAGTACCATTAGGTGGCAATTGATTACTAGTGTCCATTTAGACATTTAAGAGGACATGTATATTTAATCCATCTTATTTTTAGTACTAAAAGAGCATGTAAAGCCAGTATTTGGCAATAATATACTGTATATGAGGGTCTGCACATTGCTGAGGTGAATGAGATATAGCGTCAGTGTTTCTAATAAGATATGTTGTCTGCAGTGCTCTCTCCCTCTTCTGTAGCAAGCTGCCATGTTAGGTTGTGAGGGAGGTGCTTCTCTAACTGAACAAGCAAGGTTTGAGTGACAGCTTTGCAAGCTTGCAGTGAAACAGATATACCAAGGAAGAGTTGGTATATACAGATATATATTGGTATATATAGATATATCAATCAAATGTCCGAGGAAGCTTTTTGTCCCATATCAGATACCATTAGTAGTACTAATGGTACGTCATACTAAACATGAGGGAGTAGTTTCAGGCTGCCTGATTTTGGACCCGATTCAGACCTGATGACTGTGCTGCAAATTACACTGTCCTGCGATCAGATGGTAGGGGAGTGAAAATTTGCCCCGTGCAAGTGTGCGATTGCATGTGTACACTGTGCAAAAAATCCCCTCAGTCAGCGGACAGCTGCAAAACCGTTCACATCACACTCACCATCAAATTTTTTCCCCCCATTCTGTGCAGTGTGTGCAGTCAGGCTGATCGGGGCCGGAGCTGATGTCACACACCTGCCCTGAAAACGCTTGTGAATGCCTACGTATCCCAGACACTCCCTGAAAACCGACCATTTACCACCCACAAACGTCCTCTTCCTGTCAATCACCTTGTGAACAGCCGTGCAATTGAAATTTTCACACCTTCCTGTCGCTGTTTGGTAATGCGCATTGCGGTGCATACGCATGTGCAGTAGTTTGATAATCTGCCTCTGTGCGAAAATGCACAGCAAGGATCAGGTCTGAATTGGGCCCTTTGAGCCTCATGTAAGACTGAATGCAGACGTATCAAGCGAAGTTTAGCAAACTGCGCAGCATCGTGGGCTGCATGCTCATCTTTGTGAACTTACGAGTTGTACACATCTCAGTCTGCAGCCGCTATATGAGCATTCCTAAATGGCAACTGGGTGTCAGCAATGCAAAAGCATGCAAGAGAACCATTTCGTGGGTGTGTGCAGCAAGTGTTACTGGCCAAGTTGATACTATGTAAAGAGGACACCAAATTCAGATGAATCTCCTGCCCCGATTACAGAGTAGATGTACTGTAAGTTACAATGATAATGATGACAGATTCTCTAGTGGATAGAAGAGTGGGGCAGGTTGATCACATAGATACGTACAAGGAACAGAATATATACTTACAATAGTACCTTTACCTTTAGAATGACTGCAGTGGATTGTATGGGTGACATGAAATAGTGTATTTGAAAATATTAATTTGGGGATATAGGGGGACATTTACTAAGCAGTAATAAGAGCGGAGAAGTGAGCCAGTGGAGAAGTTGTCCCATCAACCAATCAGCAGCTCTGTATAGTTTTATAGTATGCAAATTATAGATGTTACTTCAGTGCACTTCCCCACTGGCTCACTTCTCCGCTCTTATCACTGCTTAGTAAATGTCCCCCTTAGTGACAAATTATTTTTTATAAATTAAGTTATTTGTCTCTGTGACTGTTGCCACATTACCAGTCTAACATGCGTTATCAATGGAGGCATGATTGAGTGGTATATTGATATACAGGCTAGGAAGTTATAACCTCATACTTGTTTGCTTTGCTAGAAACCTTCAGACACATCTGGTCTGTCAGGCATGGAGTGGACATCTCAGAGTGACAAAGCCCTGCCCCACCCATGCTCTTCACACACAACCATCCCATAAACCATCATATTATCCCAATACTGCTGCCTCATATCTCAGAGCCATTGATTGACTAGTGCTAGGCTCAATTAATAGATGAAGAGAGAATAGATATTGTATCATGTAAATCCCCAAAATCAGTTATATTTCAGTTGTAAACATAAGAGCATTAACCTGTTACTCTGGCAAGTAAATCCCAATCGAAATCATTTTTTTATAAAGATAACATTGCTAAAATAATAAGGACATAAAGTACAGTACATATGGTAAGCACATTATGTATTGGCTCTGTATTAGGTAATCTTGCTAATACTGCCTGCTCTCATTCACTGTTACAGTAGCATGTGATGAATGCATGAGACAGGTCTGCTACATGGTATTTGTTGTTCTCTGAAAGCCCTACTGGCTCGGATATAGTGTTTCTGAAGGAGAGGATAGAGATCGCGGGTTCACGCAATCCGAACACCGGTTCCTGGGTTTCAGTGCAGTACTAGTAATGAATTTACTGTATACTGAGGCTGAGCTGGAAGTTATAGTCAGACACATTCATCAGCCCAATAAAGTGTGCTTAAATTATACAGTATGCCACATAAAAAATATCAAGAGCAAATGCAGTTTCAAGTTTATTTAGATGATAATGAAAATCATTTGTCAAGTGGTAAATAACACTGAAGTAGTTCTTATGTTACAAGCTGAAAACATTGGGATATTTTCAACATGCTAAAAGTTTAGAATATCTACTTACTAGAATCAAAATACTAATGTTTATATTGCTTAAAATAACATGTTGACAACAGAAAAAATCATATTCCCATCTTCATGAATTAGAATATGAACCAAATCATATACTTTCCGCCTTCCTCCAAAAGAGTCCAAGTGGGGTATGGTTCTGCCTTTGTTTTGTCCACATCCCCTTTTCCGTAGCGGTTGACGACATGTGGTGACAACAGCTATCAGCCCCGGATTATCCCACTAGGGATATTCCTGAAGAAGACAGAATAGGGGGCTGTGGTCCCCCCTCTAGGTTCTGTGGTTGATTGGTGCATAACAGGACCATAGCAGTCTCTGGCCAACCTATCAACCGAAACATATGAACTTAGAGGACAAAAGTGGTGGGACCACCCCCTTTCTTGTTTGGCTGCTTGGTTGTAGTTTGCAAGGTGGCCATTTCATGGGGTTCAAATATGTGTGACAGTGGGGAAAGTATGCACTGGAATCTCACAGTATAATATAATTAATGAAATATTATTATTATTATTATTATTATTATTATTATTATATTGTTATGAAACATTCAAAGACATTTTTTGCATTTTAGTCTTAAAAACAGTAATTCTCTTCTGCAAATGCTGTCTCTAATATGGATTTATGATTTTTTCTTAAGTATTCAAATTATGGGCCAGATGTATTAACCTGGAGAAGGCATAAGGAAGTGATAAACCAGTGATAAGTGCAAGGTGATAAACGCACCAGCCAATCAGCTCCAATATGTAAATTACAGTTAGGAGCTGATTGGCTGGTGCGTTTATCACCTTGCACTTATCACTGGTTTATCACTTCCTTATGCCATCTCCAGGCTTAATACATCTGCCCCTATGCATGGTATACTAATTAAATGTTATTTTTTTTGTTGTGATAGGGAATTTGCATTTAGCAAATTTCTCTTCCATTCCATTGCAAGATGTACACATTTGGGATATGTAGCTTTGCTGGCTGCTATCCTTTTATATGAAACACTTTGTTAGTGGGTGGTCTGTTACATTATCAGTATGTGCTACAGTTGGAAATGAAATGGCCCCTGAGACACATGTGCGTCCCCGGAATATGTGGGTGCTGAATTGTTCTGTCTGCAGAAAGATCTGAAGGATAACCCAGGCTGTCTCTTTCTCTTCCCCCCCAGACTGTATACGGATAGTATGCGGGCCCAGTAAGTCTCAAGCTGTCTCTTTGCTCTGACTGCGCTTTCTACCAAATCTGTTTTGCTGTTTACTTTCTACTTGCCCACTTAATTTGCTGTCTTCTACCTCAGCCTGTCTACTCTTCTTTTAAGTGAATCCTCTCTGTTACATTCTTTCACAATTCTCTTTCTGTGTGCCCTTCTCCCTCTACTGTTTTCTTTGTTAGATTTTTTGGAACTCTTTAAGTTTTTATTAATATATATTTTCTTTTATTGTTTAGTCTGTATTGGTCCTTTAATTTTGTTTCCTTTTTAGCTCGGACTCAAAAATATCACCAAGGGTATCTAAACACAGTTATTGACCAACAGCCATGTTTTGAAATTACAGTTCCTGAAAAAGTTACAAAATGATATACGTGTTTTAGTGATTTTACTTTCTAAGCCCTTTATGCCTTTCGATTTATTTATTTATTATCCTACACTTATTCTCTCACTCTTCCTCAGAATTAATTTGTCTGAACATTTAGTTAAACAACAGTCCCTACCCATGCCAACAGTAGTAAAACATGATTTCATGCAACAAATGTAGTAAAACATTTTATGCAGCAAGTCATTATAAAACAAGTAAAGCGATTCCGCCTGCGCAATGTCCAATGTCTCAAGTCTTTATATATAAAAACGTCCTGCACTCCACGGTGCTCCAGTAGAGTGTTGCACCCCTTGTATGCCCTATCCACTGGGCTGTGTCTGCAAAGCAAGAAAGAATAAGGTGGCGCACAATAGTGAAGTAAGTCTTCTAAAAACGTTTATAGTGTACTAGGTAAAATATACACTCACAATGTATCACATAAAACAAGCATCTCACAATAGCGGCAACAGACGGACTCTCAGCTCCTCCATGTGGAGGCTCTAATCCATTCGGAGTCCTGGGCATTCACTGAGGAAGTCGGAAAACGAAACCGGTCTGGGAACTTGATGACTGAGCTGAGGTGATGGCTGCACACCGCTGAGATTGAGGCTTGGTTTGTGACTCACTTCCGGGACTGCGCCGGGGATCTCCAGGACGCCGAATGGATTTGAGCCTCCACATGGAGCTGAGAGTCCGACTGTTGCCGCTATTGTGAGATGCTTGTTTTATGTGATATATTGAGAGTGTATACTTTACCTAATACACTATAAATGTTTTTAGAAGACTTACTTCACTATTGTGCGCCTCCTTATTCCTTTTTGCTGTGTATATATATATATATATAAAGCAAGTAAAGCCCGGCACTCCTCCAAATGCCAATGCGCCCGGTGCCCTCAGTGTGTAGAATGGCTAGGTAGAAAAAAGGCTGCGGCACTTCGGGTCTTGTGAAAAGGCAAAATGTATTGGAAATTTACAACATAGAACACCAACGTTTCGGGGTGTCTAGCCCCTTTGTCAAGATGTGAGAGACTCTCACATCTTGACAAAGGGGCTAGACATCCCAAAATGTTGGTCTTCTATGTTGTGAATTTCCAATACATTTTGCCTTTTCACAAGACCCGGAGTGCCGCAGCCTTTCTTCTACATATATATATATATATATATATATATATATATATATATATATATATATATATGTAGAATAAAGTGACACTCCTGGACCAACAAATAGGTGACACAGGCTGGTGCTTTAATATCAACATTTCGGGGCACTTCCCCCGTCATCAGGACACACTATATATATATATATATATATATATATATATATAACACTTTCAAGCAATCACTTGATCAATTATCTGAAGACAGGGGGGAAAAGAAAAAAGGAAAATATAAGAAGATAACAAAAATAAAAAATATCAAGAAAAAATCCTTACCATAACATTTGTATATCATGTACGTATAATAGGAAATTGTAATGACTGTGACAGTCCATAAACATGGTATTTACGATAGTTAGCAGAATATTATATCAAAAAGTCAAGTTGTACGTATTTAGACTTTTCATGAAGTCTGTTTTCTGTCTCTCCTGTTTTCTTTCCTCCATTTTTTCCTTAGTATCATATTGTATATGCTGTGTAATATATGTTGTACACGGGTAGTCTTCTTCTATACCCAATAACTCCTGTAGAATACTGCACAAATTGTAGTAAAGTAAAACACACTAGTATAAGCTAGAGAAACATACACAATCATAGAAGATATAAAGTACCTTTATATATTTACAAAGCTTTTTGAAAAATACTTTCGATAACACATAAAAGAATAAAAATCAATATTTTTAGATTTTACGCAATTATGGTAACTTACTAATATGTACTGTAAGCAGAAACAATGGATTCTACATACCCCTATATCCTGCCAGCTCTAGATACAGTTACATTATGTGTTTCTTTATATGTTGGTGCAATCTCTGATTCTGCAACCCTGGTCCTCCTAGGTAAAGGCCCAGAGACATTGTTCGCGGGTCAGAAGCTGAATGACAATGAGTGGCACACAGTTCGGGTACTTCGGAGAGGGAAATATCTGCAGCTCAGCGTGGACAATGTCACAGTTGAAGGTAGTTCATGGTTTTTTATTAATGGTTTTACCCTTGTCTTGCTGAGCATCATCAATGTATTTAGTTGACTGGATTTACATCATTCCTAATTGTCAGCCTTTTGTTATTAGCCATTCCCAAATATAAATGAATACTTAGTTTTATGCAATAGACAATTTTAGACCCCATCCTCCAATCTGGGACATTTATATAAAAAAACTTTTAAAAAGTTGCTGTTACCTACAAGTATAGCATCCAATCAGATGTTAACGTGAAAAAAAATCAGCACTAGACTAATGTCAGGAAGAACACAGTACTTATGAACTAGTTAAGAGTCCTGGCTGAAGTGATGCCTGGGCTACCGAAGGTGCAGTAGTTGTTTTTACCTAGAACAGTGACTCATCAAATTGCAGACTAACCACAGTGAGCTAATGAGCGTACTACTAAAGGGGATGTAGTCACGATCACGGTGGTTGGAATCCCGGTGGTCAGCATACTGATGCCGGGATCCTGGCTGCAAGAATGCTGGCAGGGGGCCGAGGGCTATTCCCACTTGTGGGTGTCCACGAAACTCTTAGAGTGGGAATAGAACCTGTGGCGAGCGCAGAGAGCCACCGATGCCACAGCGTGGCGAGTGCAGTGGGCTCGCAAGGGGCTTCATTGCGCTCGTGCCCCTGAAAGTGAATTCAAAGAGTATGTTCTGGCCTGCAGTATCTAAATACATATTTAGGGCCTGATTCTGATTTGCAAGTGCAGATAGCCGCTGCAGCCAGATTTACTACCTTATTCTAATACGAGTATTGCTTTATGCATTTAGACACATTGCACACTTACACCTTCCCCATGCCATACCTCCCAACTTTAGAAAGTTGGGAGGAGGGAGACAGATGCGCGCTAATGGAGCACACCCGAAAATAGGCGGCGTGGCCTCATGGGTAGGAGATGTGGCCTCGCAGAAGTGCCAGTTCGCGGGTCCTGCCCCATTTTCACGGCTGTGGGGGATCATGCCAAGTGCTCTGTGAGCTGCTGGCATGCCCCTGTCCCTCTCTCTTCCAGGGAACATATGCTGTGCGCATGAGTGAGAGACTGTCTCCCAACTGCCCCCCCTCCCTGAGCGTGACATTGCGTCCCGCAGGTGGGACAGCGGGACAGTCCCAGAAAAACTGTGCTGTCCCACAAAAACTGGGACAGTTGGGAGGTATGCCTATGCTGTGTGCAAAAGAAACAAGCTAAAAAGGCTTAACTTGATCTTTGCTGGGTCAAACTACTGTGTAGTCAAAGCACATTTCGCAGTAACACCTCAGTGACAGCCCTAGTGCCAAATTCAATTAGCCATGAAAGTGTGGTAATTTACCGTAATTGTCGTTTTCCTGGCTTTCGCTGCTCTTTTGCTGGTATGCGTGCTCCCATGGTTTGCCTATTCAATTGCAAATTCACAAAAATGGCATTATCGCTAAAATTGTTGCTGGCAGTGAAAAGTGAAAAAATGGTTATATCTGCCTGTACCCCCCAAAAAAGCTAAAGTAACATTGGATAACAGTATAAAAGTTTACTATTGGGTATAATGAATGTATTTCTGGTACTTAAATTGGGCCAGATGGCTGTTATATGCATTTTTCTTTTTACTTAAAAAAAGATAGAAAGCTATTTTTTTCCCAGCAAAATAAGTGCTAAAATTAAATTTGGGGTGCATAAAAATGGCTATAAGCAGGGCTGCCATCAGACATTATGGGCCCAGGACTGACAAAATAGGCAGCCCCCCCCCCCCCCCCTTGGAAAAATAAGTGAAATAAAAATAAATATATATTAAAAAATATCAAAAATAAAATTTCTATGCAGAGACGAAGCCTCCCCCTCAAGTCTCAACCTGTGTATTTAAGGTAGGAATATATATATATTTTTTTTACTTGAACTTTTTAAATTCCCCATCAGACACCTCCAGATTTCAAACAAATTAAATGAAATTGGTGCTAGAGAGCTGAATATATTCAAGGAGAATCACACATTTATTAATACATTATACAAATTCCAAATGTTGCAACATTATAAAAACACAACTAAAATTAAAATTAAGACATCGGCCTGTCATAGCACTGCATTCATTTTTATAGATGAAATATAAACTTCATAACATACAGGCTGGATCTTTTAGCATCAAGTTCATCTAGTTATTATAGCCACAGTCCAGGAACAATTTTGTGCGAAAATAGAAATAGTTACCATCTTGAATTGGAAAATAAGACCCTTAGACGCAGGGCCGGATTAAAGGTGGTAGGGGCCCAGGGAAACGTAGATTGTGGGGGCCCCCACCTATGATCTCTGACGAGGTCTCGTTTCCCCCCTCCTCCTCGCGGAGCCACACGCACGCACACACATACATATACACGTACACACACAACACACATACATGATACACACATATACACACGCACACACACCTTCACTTACATTTCAGTAGGGACTCGGGAGCGCAGGCTGTCCGGCGGCTTGCAGTCACTGTCGCGGGATTTCCATGTCCCACGAGAATGACTGTGCAGGAGCCAGAGCTGGCCCTAACCAATGTGATGCCCTAGGCAAGATTTTGGCTGGTGCCCCCTAGCACCACCGCTGGTTCCGCCTCTGACCTTGTACCCCCTATATTTTAAATAGGAACAGTTCGCACATTTGGCGCACAGCCCAAAAAGGGGTGTGTTTTTGCTGACAAGGGGCATGGCCACACAATAACCTCAATTCCAATTACGCCACACAGTACTGCAACTTTATTTACATATGATCATGCGATAGTGTTCATAATTCATATTACATCCCACAGTAGTATCACTTTACCTTATAAACGTTACTCCTCACAGTAAAGCCCCTTATTCACATTTCATCACACTGAATTGCTCCTTATTCACATTACACCACACCCTATTGCTCTTTATTCACATTAGACCACACAGTAGTGCCCTTTCTATACGTAACGCCACATAGTAGAGCATTTACAAACATTCCACACAGTAATGCCCCGTACACATATGAGACACATTATTAATGTCCTTATAAACATTATGCGCCTTACACATTATGACAACCTTTATTAATGCCCTTTTGCACATAATGTCCCTTACACATATGCCGCACATTATTAATGCCCTTATACACATAATGACACACATAGTACCCCCTACACATTTGCTGCACATTATTAGTGCCCCTATACACATAATGACACACATACAGTAGTACCCTGTTACACATATGCCACACATTATTAATGCCCTCATACACATGACACACATAGTGCCCCTTACACATATGTTGCACATTATTAATGCATTTCTACATGACATAATGCTCCTTACACATATTCCGAACACTACTGCACAACCAACCCACTCACAGGCACACAGCACTCACACTGCAACTAACACTGTGACCTCTGCCTCTGCTTGGATACAGATGTGTCCTCATAAATATTGCCTCAATGCTAACGTCGGGCACACCTTTTTTTATGAAAATGCATCTTATTTGCATTGCTATATGTCTAGGATACACAAGCAGCTTCTGCTGATTAAAATTATATGCAGCATGCCTATATACTGTGTGAGACTGTGGCTGTATCTGCATATGAAATGCTACACACAGAATATAGGCATGCTGCATATCATTTTAATCAGCAGAAGCTGCTGATGCCCCTAGGCATATCAAATGCCCTAGGCAATTGCCTAGTATGCCTATGCCTATGGCCGGCTCTGGCAGGAGCTCCTCGGCGACCGCTGTTACTGAACAGCTGATTCGCCGACGGAATACTCCTATAAAACCGTTTTGTTGGAGTCTTCCTTCAGCGGCTCAGCTGTTCAGTAACAGCTTTTCAGTGAAAACGTAGGTTGTGGGGGGCCCTAATGTGTGGGGGCCCCAGGACGGACACCCCTCTCGCCCCTGCCTTAATCCAGCTCTGCTTAGACGGCTTTATTATGGAATCCAAATGGGCCATTATAAAGCATTCTAAGGATCCTATTTTCCATTTCAAGTTGGTAACTATTTCCATTTTCGCACAAAGTTGTTCCTGGACTGTGGCTATAACAACTAGATGAACTTGATGCTAAAGATCCAGCCTACATGTTACGAAGTTTATATTACATCTATAAAAATGAATGCAGTGCTATGACAGGCCCATGTCTTAATTTTAATTTTAGTTGTGTTTTTATAACATTTGGAATTTTTATAATGTATTAATAAATGTGTGCTTCTCCTTGAATATATTCAGCTCTCTAGCGCCAATTTCATTTCATTTGTTTTAATTTTGTTGTGGGGACTAACTATCCCGTTTTATATTGGCTGCTTCTATTAAAACAGCTCACAATCAGCACCAGGTAAATTACTTGGTAATTTATTGTCCTGCACCTCCAGATTTCACCGAATTGTTTTTTTTTTTTCTTTTCAGAAAAAAGTCTATTCATAAAATTATATATATATATATATATATATATATATATATATATATATATAGTGCAGGGGGATGAGGCTGTTACAAGCGACCAAAGGTGTCAAATAAATAATGTAAAAAACCAGGTACAGATAAAAAAAATTTTTTATTTTAATTTCAAAAGGACGAGCACTAAAAAAAGGTTGGTAATAATTGAAACAATAAAAATAGACCAATGCAGCCTAGTAAAAAACTGTTGTATAAAAAGAGCAAAAAGCAAGGCTGATAAAATCAAAGCTATATATGCCAAAAATTCATAAAAGGTACACACAAACATGGGAAAAATACGGTATAAAATACACAGGATAAAACATGAAAAAGCTTATCTTTTAAAGCGGTTGAGGTAAAATCAGAGTAGCACCCAACGCGTTTCGTCCCTCATGGACTTCATCAAGGGGTAGCCTCACAGTGCCAGGTGTGCCAGATATGCCCCACAGTGCCAGATGTGCCAGATATGCCCCACAGTGCCAGATATGCTCCCACGCTGTCTTCTGAAAGAGGGACACGGAGAGCGCAGCGCGCGGCTCTCCTGTGTCCCTCCTGCGTCTCCGGCGGCAGCGGCGTGAGTTAAAGGAAGTGCCGGTTCGTGCACTTCCTTTAACACACACACGCCGCTGCCGCCGGAGATGCAGGAGGGACACAGGAGAGCCGCGCGCTGCGCTCTCCGTGTCCCTTCTAACGCTGACTCGAGTATAAGCCGAGGTGGCTTTTTCAGCACAAAAAAAAGTGCTGAAAAAGTCAGTTTATACTCGAGTATATACGGTAACTGTCACAACATGAATGTATCACGAGATATAGATAATCAGTGTTGTGTTAATATAGTAAAGTGACAAAAATAATGTGTTTGAAACGGTGAACTTATTTGTGACTGTGGATGAAAACAAAAGGGCTATTTTATAAAAAGATTTTTGATACAAGATATATCCTTATGATTAGATTATAAGCTGATACCTGTATATTGTGTGGTGTATTCTATAATGATTACATGTAAGAAAAGTGAAAAGTGTTGTAACAACATGAACTATTGTATATGTCTTGGTGTAAATCTAGAGTGCATATTACTCTCCCTGTTTGGTTCAAGATATCGCACTATGGGGGTCATTCCGAGTTGTTCGCTCGCTAGCAGTTTTTAGCAGCCGTGCAAACGCTATGCCGGCTCCCACTGGGAGTGTATTTTGGCTTAGCAGAAGTGCGAACGAAAGGATCGCAGCGTGGCTACAAAATAATTTTGTGCAGTTTCAGACCTACTCAGCGCTTGCGATCACTTCAGACTGTTCAGTTCCTGTTTTGACGTCACGAACATGTCCTGCGTTCACCCAGCCACGCCTGCGTTTTTCCTGGCACGCCTGCATTTTTTCGAACACTCCCTGAAAACAGTCAGTTGACACCCAGAAACGCCCACTTCCTGTCAATCATTCTGCGGCCAGCAGTGCGACTGAAAAGCTTTGCTAGACCTTGTGTGAAAGTACATCGTTTGTTGCAATCTTAGACCTGGTATTAACTAACAATGGGGAATTCGTATCAAATATTGAAGTAGGAGAGCCCATAGGTAACAGCGACCACAATATGGTCACATTCAATATCAGTTTTCATAAGCAGTCCTATACTGGCTCAACTAGGACTTTAAACTTTAGCAAAGCCAACTTTGATATGATGAAGGAAGCGTTAAGGGACATTGAATGGGAAATTCTGTTTCAAGGGAAAAATACTACAGAGAAATGGGATGTATTAAAATCACTGCTAATTAATAATACTCGTAAATTTATTCCCACCAGCAGCAAAAAAAGAAATAAAAATCCCAAACCAATGCGGTTTAACAAAAATATAAAGGAATTAATGGACAAAAATAAAGAGCATTTAAAAAATACAAATCTGAGGGGGATGCACTATAAGGACTGTAGCAAAATATGCAAAAAAGGAATAAGAGCGGCTAAAGTAGAAACTGAAAAACTAGTAGCAAAGGAAAGCAAAACGAATCCCAACATTTTTTTTAAGTACATCAACAGCAAGAGACTAAGGAAGGAGAGTATAGGCCCTTTAAAGGACAAGAGGGGAGTCTTGATCAAAAATGATAACGACATAGCAAACAAACTAAACAAGTTTTTTTCAACGGTATTTACCAGAGAGGAACAAATGCTGGATCTAACACAAAATCTCAACAAAGATAATGTCCCACTGCTAAATGCTTATTTATGTGAGGAGGTAGTCTGTGGCCGATTAAAAAAGTTAAAGATTAATAAGTCTCCTGGTCCCGATGGAATTCACCCGAGGGTTCTTATGGAGCTGCACGCTGAACTAGCAAGACCTCTATTTTTGATCTTCATGGATTCGGTTAAATCGGGTATGGTTCCCAAAGACTGGCGTATAGTGGAGGTAATGCCGATATTTAAAAAGGGGAGCAAAGCTGAACCAGGTAATTATAGACCAGTTAGTCTTACATCTATAGTGGGGAAAGTATTGGAAGGTATTCTAAGGGACAGTATTCAAAAGTTCCTTGAAGCAAATAAGGTCATTAAAAGGAACCAACATGGATTTGTGAAGAACAGATCATGTCAGAACAACTTACTTGGCTTTATTGAAACAGTAAGTGCAAACCTGGATCAGGGTAAGGAGGTGGATATAATCTTTTTAGACTTTGCCAAAGCTTTCGACACTGTACCACTCATGCGTTTTATCTACAAGCTACAAGAAATAGGGCTGGGGAGCACAATATGCACTTGGGTCAGTAATTGGTTAGATAATAGGGAGCAGCGCGTTGTGGTCAATGGATCATTTTCAAATTGGACTAAAGTACTAAGTGGTGTGCCACAAGGGTCTGTACTTGGACCACTTTTGTTCAACATTTTCATCAACAACCTAACAGTAGGTCTAGAGAGCATGGTATCAATTTTCGCAGACGATACCAAATTGTGTAAGGTTATAAATACGGAGGGGGATGCTGAGTCTCTTCAGAATGACTTAACTAAACTGGAAGCATGGGCAGCAAAATGGAGAATGAGATTCAACACAGACAAGTGTAAGGTAATGCACTGTGGGGGCAAGACCAAAAATAACACCTACATACTAAATTGGGTAATATTAGGGGATTCTGTACTGGAAAAAGACTTAGGGGTTCACATAGATAACAAATTAAGCAGCAGTACCCAAAGTAGGAGTGCAGCAAAGAAGGCTAATAAGATATTAGCATGCATAAAACGGGGAATTGATGCAAGGGACGAGAGTATTATACTCCCATTATATAAATCACTAGTGAGGCCTCATCTTGAATACTGTGTGCAATTTTGGGCACCATATTACGGTGTTGTAATATACATTAACAAAATACTGTATCAACCACAGGTATAAATTAACAGATATGTACAGTACTGACAAATACATATGAAACTTGTAGGACAAATATTTGTAGTCTTTAAAAAGTGACAGGGCCATTTTTGTAGTTTATTAAATTCTACACACTGGAGGTGCAATTCAAATTTGATCCGATTGTCCGTTTGGGTGTTAACGTTCAAGCAAACACAAGCCACGCATCGGTAATGATGTCATTATGTCAACCCCCATTCATCCCCTTAGGGGAGGTTTATTAAAATTCTAATTATTTAGTTTTTTTATTTCCCACCTGCAGAATACCTATGTTAAATTTCAGCTTCCTAACATATCGGGAAGTAAGAGAATTAGTGATGAGAAAATGAGTGAGTGAGTGAGTGAGTGAGTGAGTGAGTGAGTGAGAGTGAGAGAGAGAGAGAGAGAGAGAGAGAGAGAGAGAGAGATACAGTAAAAAGTGACAGGACTATTTTTGTAGTTTATGAAATTCTTTACACTGGAGGTGCAATCCAAATTTTGATCCGATTGTCCGTTTGGGTGTTATCATTAAGTAGGCAGGCCAATCCCGGGGCCATTTTTTCAATCCCGGGTTTCGGCCGTTTTATATATATATATATATATATATATATATATATAAATAGCGATAATGGCGGCACTCCACAGACTTCAGGTAAGTTTAAAACCGCTTGTACTTTATTGCGTCGCAATAAAGTAGAAGCTGTTTTAAACTTACCTGAAGTCTGTGGAGTGCCGCCATTATCGCTATTTGTATTTGGGTCTACTGAGGACTTATGGAAGGCACCGCAGCCCTTAATTGGAATTCCCCCCAGTGAGTGCCGGGTTCTTTGGTATGTATATATATATATATATATATATATATATATATATATACATATACATACACACATCTTGAAGACAGTTTGGATAAAACTAAAACGTTCTGCTACAAATGCTGACTGTCTTATTGAATGTGCCTTGAGGGCCGCACCTATGGAGGTTATGTGAATGAACACTGTGAAGGCACCGGGTCTAGTTGATTATTGCAGTGTGAGTGCAGGACCTGTGGAGTTTATATATATATATATATATATATATATATATATATAGTCATAGAGGGATAATTTATTGGATTTTTGTCATATATTGTATTTTTATTATGACATTAATTGATTCTGTTAGCGCTCCTAGTTCTTACTTTGGCCCTCATTCCGAGTTGATCGCTCGGTATTTTTCATCGCATCGCAGTGAAATTCCGCTTAGTACGCATGCGCAATATTCGCACTGCGACTGCGCCAAGTAATTTTACAATGGAGATAGTATTTTTACTCACGGCTTTTTCATCGCTCCGGCGATCGTAATGTGATTGACAGGAAATGGGTGTTACTGGGCGGAAACAGGCCGTTTTATGGGCGTGCGGGAAAAAACGCTACCGTTTCCGGAAAAAACGCAGGAGTGGCCGGGGAAACGGGGGAGTGTCTGGGCGAACGCTGGGTGTGTTTGTGACGTCAAAACAGGAACGACAAGCACTGAACTGATCGCACAGGCAGAGTAAGTCTGAAGCTACTCTGAAACTGCTAAGTAGTTAGTAATCGCAATATTGCGAATACATCGGTCGCAATTTTAA
Organism: Pseudophryne corroboree; assembly: GCF_028390025.1. Lineage (NCBI taxonomy): Eukaryota > Metazoa > Chordata > Amphibia > Anura > Myobatrachidae > Pseudophryne > Pseudophryne corroboree. The sequence continues at coordinate 201,461,386 of NC_086454.1, forward strand.
GAAGCTAAGATTCACTCCCAGTAGGCGGCGGCTTAGCGTGTGTAACTCTGCTAAAATCGCCTTGCGAGCGATCAACTCGGAATGAGGGCCTTTATCTTTGGCTATTCAATTAGGAGATATAATAATAAAAGCACCCCCTGGTATTTACGCATGGAGAAACCAATATATTTCAGCATTTAAAGCAGAAGGTATGGGTTACAACACGTTATCCGTGGGTTTGCCACATACGGAGTACACTAAATAATTCAATAGCTCCGAGCACTAAACCCAAAGCTTTCCCCACATGGTAAACTAATTGGATGTGCCCCATAGATGTTCTTCTCATGCCTTACGTTACAGTACATCTCTACAAAAATGTATACTCAGGGAAAGCATTACAAGTGACAAGTCCACTACAACATGCAGTGCTAGAAATCTACACATAGAAATAATAGCAGAGTTCCTTTAAATGAACTCAGAATAGACAATCCCATGTGTACGGTATAGGGACTTCACAGACTCAAGTGCCTAATCATCTTGACTTTGAAGTGTGAAATTTGTAGGTTAAGAACTGAGCCATGACCATACCAATTGCATCTCTGAAACAAAATATTAAACACTTCGTACCTTCCTAAAATCTATTATAAGTATTTACAACTTAGATATTCTATGGATTTAACCTCTAAGTTACTTGAACTACTTATAGGTACGGTAATAGGTACACTAAATACTAATGTGCTTGGCTCTGTTTGGAACATGGTGTGCTACATGGAGCCATTCACTTAATAAGACTAGAAAATAGTGATACAGTACTTACTGTAGGTCTCCGTAGCAGTGGAGAGCTGAATGGGTGACCTGCAGCTGCATGGGTGACCTGCATCTGGATATCTGGAATGCTGTGTCACATAAACCAATAACTTAAATACTAACAACCAAACAGCAGTTAGACTTTGTATCATAGTAGTATTTTAGGTGATAAGCGAGAAGGCATAATTATATTTTGAGGTATGAAATAACATAATCTGAGAAGTAGGAAATAACATATCAATATATTAATTAAACAGTACTAATAAAAGATGAAAGAAAAATAGAAGTATATGTTATTAACAATCATAGTTTTTGAATGCAATGAAGTGGACCAGGAGTGTGGTGGTAAAATACTGTAGATAAGTTGGTGTGTAAATAATGTATAGAGATGGACAAACAGCATAAAGAAAAAAAAAGGATAAAAGGGGGTAATTCTGACCTGATCGCACGCGGCCATTCAGCGCAGCAATCAGGTAAGAAGTGCGCACGCGCCGGCGCCAGCACATGCCAGACAGCCGACGGCTGTCATAACCCAGCGATCGCCTTTGCCTGATTGACAGGCAGAGGCAGGAGGGGGCAGCATGGCTGTGTTTGCCACCATTTTGTGGGCACAGTCCGGCCAATGCAGGCATTGCCAGGCGGCTGCGGCTACATGACGTCACACGCAGCCGCTGCGACCATCACAACGATGAGTAACTCCTGGCCAGCATGCAGGAGCTGCGCTGGCTGGGATTTACTCTTCAAGTACAAAAGCATCGTCGCTATGCGATGCTTTTGTACTTGTGCGGTAGGGCCGGCCCTGACATGCGGGGTGGACTAGCCCCGCATGTTAATGTGGATGATCGTAGCTGTGCTAAATTTAGCATAGCTATGATCACGTCTGAATTACCCCCAAAGAGAGGATTCAAATGTGGAAATGAAAAAGAACAAAAAAGCCAGAAGAATAGAAAACAAGCTGCAGTAGCAGAGTGAATTGAAACAGTAAAATATAAAGATACAATAAAATTATAAAAAATATAAAAGAAATAAAATAAATGGAATTGAAAACAAATTGGCCTTGTTTGCTGGTGATCTGCTTGCTACTATATCTGCACCAGTGACCTCTCTCCCTGCCCTCAAGCATAAGTTTTATAGATTTAGTGAAGTTTCTAACTTTAAGATAAACTATTCTAAATCTGTGGCCATGAACATTTTGACTACTGGATTTGTGGTGGCTGGTCTCAAAAGAATAAAAAAATCCCTTTATTTGGCATCCTTCCCAACTAAAAAAAATGTGGGTGTCCTCCTATCTCCTCTTAATACAAATCTATTCCGGCTCAATTCTCCTCTCTTACTCTCACAAAAGATTTTCCAAAATGGTCACTATTGAGATTGTACCTATTGCAATCCTTGCCTATTGATATTTCTATGCCCTTATACAGGGAGTTACAAGGCCTAGTGGGAAGTTTTGTATGGGAGTCTGATAGACCTCAAATCTCACATGCTACACTGACTCAAAGTCGCTCTAGAGGGAGCCTTCAGTTACCTCAATTTCTTACATATTACTACTCAGCCCATTTAACTAGGATTATTGAGATGTCCAGACTACCTGTTTCGAAGCAATGGCTGATAATTGTGAATCATGCAATCACTGTACCATCACATGTTCTCCCTTGGACAACTAAATGTCCTGGTCTAAAGCACCCCACGTTGTGGCCAACACTCCAAAGTTGGAAGAAATTTAGACAACCTCCTTTATTTAGCCCACTTCATTGTTTACGCCCTTGCTAGATTTATCCTGATTTCCTTCTGGGTTTCTCAGCTCCTGAACTAATTTGTTGGTCTTCTGTGGGTGTTTCATGTATATTTCACCTGGTCTCTGAAAGTGGGCTGTGGCCCTTCATGGATCTTCAAAGAGAAGATCACCTTCCATCTCTTTCCTTCTGGTTCTAGCTCCAGGACCGACACTATGTGCCCTCCCTTATAACAGGATGACCCCAACCCCATTTAGTCTCTAATTTATATCAGGTGTGCTTCGAAAGTGCTCACTCTTAGTTACCTTTATGTGTGTTGACCTGGCAGAGGGACCCACACATTTTGTTAAACTTTTGCTAGCTCTTCTTTGCTCCAAGTACTAGCAACTCAATATAAACTCAAAGCTAGGTGGTATAGGTGCCTGATGCAAATCCACAAGCTATTACCAGGTCTACCTGATGCAGATGATGTGACCAGGAAATTTGTACTCCACTCCATATATGGTGGACCTGTCCAATCTTAGCGGATTTCTGTAAAGGGACAGGTATGATCACTGGACTCCCTCTACCTGATATGGTTGAGTTCTGGTTGTTTAACTTCATGGACATACCGCTATAAACAAATAAAAACTCTCTACTTCAGCATCTGTTTGGCACAGCTGGTTAACCTTTAAGGAATTAGCTGAACATAGTGTACATGTTGGATCTCCTTCCACTATGACACTTCAGATGTTTGTCTACCGGAAGTCACTAGATGGCGTTCAAAAGGAGCTATTCAATTGTAGCTCCGTTAGGGTGCGATGGCTGCTGATGTCTGCATTTCAGCTCACACCCCCTGGGGGTGGTGAACTGAAATGTGTGAAAAGTTACCTTTTTGGGTGCCCAAGCGGCACTTTTTGCGATCACGTCCAGCTCTGTGGTGGGTTTAGCTGCTTTATTCAGCTAAACCCAACACTAATGTGCATGATCAGCGCAAAAAACAACAACAATTGAATTGAGCCTCGCGATCTCCCATCACTTTAGATGGGAGATTGGGTGCGCAAAACAATTGAATTCCGCCCCTTGACTCTCACAGATACCTTTCTCTTCTCTCTTATCTATATTTCTTTCCCTTTTTTCCCCCTCAGTCCTTATTCTTCTGTTCCTTTTTCTTTTTGTTATTGTTAACCTTAAGCAATTCTCTGAATGTTTTTTTTTTTTCTTTCTATGATGGGATGTATGTAATTATACACTGATGCTCACTCTGATTGCCACTTATTGTATCTTTTTTTGTCACTTATTTGAATACATTCTATTATGGATCTCTTATGACCTTTTGTATGTAATGCTGAATTTGTTTCAATAAATACAGATTGTACAAAAAAAATAAAATACATGGAATTAATATAAAAAAGGAAAAAAAATTGGATAACGATGCAGAAATAGACAATGACAATTTAAGTATAGGTTGTACTTTAAATAAGGATATAAATGAAAATAGGAATGAGGTGATCTTACTGTACATACAGAAGTATATCAAAGAATGGAAGGCATGGGAGAAGGGATATTTTATACTAGAGCGAGATAGCTAGAATGTAAGATATAACTACAGTACAATAATTACTTTAATGAGTAATTAGATGTATACAGTGTAAGTTAATAAATAAAATGTAGATATTCCATAAAGATGATAAATAACATAACATAAATGACAGCAAATAATATTAAAGCAAACTGTTACTGCAGTGTACAGCCATATTTTATACAATCTCACATGAAAACAGAGATTGTTTTATATTCTTTTTAGTTCTTGTTTACTTATGAGATTTTCTGTTTTCATTCTTTCTTCTCAAGGTCATATGGCTGGTGACCACACCCGACTGGAGCTTCACCATCTGGAAACTGGGATAATGACGGAGCGTCGTTTCCTTTCAGCTCCACCCTCAAACTTCTTGGGTCACCTGACAGCTTTGCGCTATAATGGTGCCCCATATCTTGACTTATGTCAGGATGGTGAATTAGGCAGACGTTGTGAGCTCAATGCTCGAGCTGGAGGTCTTCGTCCACTGTTAGCTGATCCTGTAGTCTTTCGTTCAGGGCCAGCTCATCTAGCCCTTCCGCGGCTCCAAGCCTATGCCTCTATGCATCTTCTCTTCATGTTCCGGGGACGACATCCTGATGGTCTCTTACTCTACAATGGAGGTCAGGGGCCAGACTTCATCGCTGTGGAACTTGTGAAGGGGTGAGTGAAAAAATAGATTTTCATAAATATTTATGGTACGGGTATCTGTTTCGTAGAGTTTACATTACTATTTCATATGATAAAATTGCAAAAAATATGTAGCATTTGCAAGAATAAAGTAGACATATTTATCTCTGTGAAAATAATTCCTCCTATTGGGTCTAAAATGAGTCCCTCATACCTGAGATCACCCAAGGATATCAAAATGAGTAAATTTCTGATTCCTTAATACATGATTTAATTCTAAAAAAATATATGTCAAACACAATTAAAAACGTTTTTTTCTCACACATATACACAAATAATTGTGGCCATGCTATTTGTGTATATGTGTGAGAAAATAAGTTTTTAACTGGGTTTTAAGTGTTTTTTTAGAATTAAACATTGTATTACTTGTGCTTCAAGTGTGTTTAAAACACACTTGTATTAATTGTGTTTTATTATTTGTATTTTAAGTTTGTTTCTAGAAATAAACTGTGTATTAATCATCTCAGATATCAGGATCTCATTATAGACCCAATAGGAGGAATTATTCTCAATCATATCATCTCAAAAAAGTTTAGACTAAAATTTCATCTCTAAAAGAAAAGGGTAATTAGACCCCATTTCAACTTTGCCGCTCCCTAAGACCAACATTTTGTAAATATTGTTTTGTCTTTTCTGGCAAAAGACCATCTTTGGGGAAAAGTCTATATAAACCCTTCTAGCAGTATTATATATACTTCATTACGTCATTTAAATATTGCTTATTAGCGCAATATAAGTATTTGTATTTCTACATTTATCTCAGTATTTACATGAAACTTTAGAAAAGGATTCAATCTCTATTGGGATGTAAAGTGACATGCTGTACTGTACACACAAGTAGCTGTGGCCCACATATACCATACATACTAATGTACGCTATAGATCTGAGTATGTAAGGAGTCAGAATATTATGGTGAGGAATAGCAGACTGTCCAAATTCAAAAAGTATATAATTCTTTTCTCATACGTCCTAGAGGATGCTAGGGACGACATCAAGACCATGGGGTATAGGCGGGATCCGCAGGAGACATGGGCACTCTAAAGACTTTTCATTGGGTGTGAACTGGCTCCTCCCTCTATGCCCCTCCTCCAGACCTCAGTTTTAGAAATGTGCCCAGGTCGACTGGATGCACTCTGAGGAGCTCTACTGAGTTTCTCTGAAAAGACTTATGTTAGGTTTGTTATTTTCAGGGAGAACTGCTGGCAACAGACTCCCTGCTTCGTGGGACTGAGGGGGCTAAAGTAGGAACCAACTTCCTGAAGAGTTTCATGGCTCTGCTTCTGGCTGACAGTACACCATTAGCTCCTGAAGGGTACTGAACGCTAGCCGTGCCTAGATGCTCACTCCCACAGCACGCCATCACCCCCCTCACAGAACCAGAAGTCAGAAGACAGGTGAGTAGAAGAAGACAGATCTTCTATCAAGAAAAGTGACGGCTGAGGTACAGCGCGGCTGGCGGGAGCGCAGCGCGCCATTGCTGCCCACACACACAGGCACTGCAGGGTGCAGTAGAATACAAGTTTGTAAAAAAACAGCGCCCCAACTCAAAAGTGCAGCAGTAGTGGTCCAGGTGATCCCACTCACCCAAAAAACGTTCAAGACAATAGCAACAAGTGTTGACCACCTTGCGCACCCTCTTGGTAACCGGGTAAAACGGGGTTAACAGATATAAATAACCTCAATGTTCCACTCTCCCCTTTTTCTACTGGGATATCTTAGTGTTGTAGTCCAAATGCAATTTCAACGAACGGACTCCAACATCAGATGTCCAATTTCTTGATCTTTGAATTTCTCCTTTCTCCAAATGGGAAACCAATTTCATGTGGACCACAAAAATAGAAAAGAAAGGAGAATATAGAGTAGTATTGTTTTTATTCAAATTTTTTTTTAAAAATGTATCTCCTATATAATAGCCCTATTCTGTGACCTTGTGATTCATTTGCTAACGCTGGGCGGAGTCACAACAGTGGGCGGAGTTATTCAAATGAGTCACAGAGATCTGGCCAAATCTACAGGAGACTAGGAGCAGAAGCAGATAGCATGGGCATTGGGCATGTCACAGGCAGGGGTGCATACCTCCCAGCTTTCTGCAGGAGCTTTCTCCAGGCAGAAGGAGGGAAACACACTCGGCAAAAGGGGGCGTGGCTTCACGGGAGGGTCCCCGTTTTCGTCAGTGAGGGGGCTTGCCCAGCGCTCTGTGAGCTGCTGGCATGCTCCCAGGGGCAGATCATGAGTCCGGGGGGCCCAGGGCACTTGAGACAGGGGAGCCCTATCTCATTGCTGTGCCTGCTGTGGGTTGGGGGCGTGGCCTAATCGCGGACCGCGCGGCCACGCCCCCTTATGCAAATTCCGATTTTTATTTTTATTTTTTTAATGGGATTTTGGCCCCTCAGCTAGGGCTAAATCCAGAGGAGGTGGTCGCTCCCCCCTACACACCCGCACAGGGAGAAGAAAGCAGGGAGACTGCTGCCTCCCTGCAACACCACAGACCTGCCAATATGCAGCAGCGTGTGCTGACTGTAGCACAATGCTGCCGTTGTTGCTGGCAGGACGGGGGAGCTTCTGAGCTGGGACAGAGCTACTCCAGCCGGGGGGCCCCCTAAAACTGTGGGGCCAACGGTACGTATCCCCTGCCCCCCCCCCCCACCTTAATCCGGCTCTGCTGCTGGAACCCCCCCATTAATCCGTACCCCCTGATGCCCCCTCTCCCTCTGTCTCCACTATTCACCGCTGCTCTGCTAAGCAGAACAGCGAGTACAGGAGCTTTCCAACTGCCCCCCCCCCCCCCCACCGCCGGACACTGCGACCTGCGGGTGGGACAGCGGGACAGACCCCAAAAAATGGGACTGTCCCTCGAAAATCGGGACATTTGGAAGGTATGGGGGTGTGTGAGGGGTATGTCATACAGACAGACGGGCACCGGCTCACTGTGTGCTTGACCCCCCACATCGGCATACTCAGCAGGGTCTCTCTGGTGCGGAGGAGCATCACTTTCTGGCACACTCCACGCTTCTTAGCTGCAGTTTAGTGTGGCACCTGTGCAGGTTCCATACTGCCTCTGTTATCTCCAGCCCCGGCAACCCCACCGCTAGCTGCAGCGCTGCCACCCGCAGTGGAGTGCGCCCAGCTCATTCACACACTTTAGCTGGCGGGTAGCGCTGCAGAAATCCGAGCTGCTTGCAGGCTCTGACCCACTCCTCCCTCCAGCCGCAGCGTCTCCTGGGAGCTAACCAGTCACTCCCAGTCTCCCCTTACCACAGTGCCCGGAAGCCGTGAGGTCCGCGCCACGTGCATGCTATGACCCCCTCCTCCCTCCAGCCGCAGCATCTCCTGGGGGCTAACCAGTCATTTCCAGTCTCACCTTACCACAGTGCCCGGCAGCTGTGCGAGGTCTGCGGTGTGTGACTGAGGAGGGGGGGAGGGATGCGGACGGGCAGAAGAAGCAGAACTCCAGCCTGAGAGAGTCAGCCATGCCAAGTCTCCAGCAGCAGCAGATCCCAACAGGTTGGAGTGGAACAGCAGCAGCCAGCAGCAGTGACTCCGGTAAGACACATCTGTCTGTCACCACTGTTTTGTCCCTAATACCAATCTCTCCCATGCCCTGTGTTCTGTCATGTCCCTGTCACCCCTGGCCTTGCCCTGCCACCCTTATCCTGGCCCTTTCACCCTTATCCTGGCCCTTTCACCCTTATCCTGGCCCTGTCACCCTTATGCTGGCCCTGTTACCCCTATCCTGGCCCTGTCACCCCTGTGCTTGCCCTGTCAACCCTATACTGGCCCCGTCACCCCTGTCCTGGTCCTGCCGCCCCTACCCTGGCCCTGTCACCCCTATCCTGTCCCTATCATTTCTGTCCTGGCCCCGTCACCCCTGTCCTGGCCCCGTCACCCCTGTCCTGGCACCGTCACCCCTGTACTGACCCTGTCACCTCTGTCCTGGCCCTGTTACTGCATACCCTCCAACTACCTTTTATGGCATGTACAGTACCCGCAGCGCCTCCAGACCTCTCCCCAATTCACCACACCTCCGCACCTTCCCCTCCACCACATGCGGCACTCCACCCCTCCCCCACATGCTGTGCCTCCAGACCCCCTACACCACCCGTGGCTCCCACTCCTCCACCCCTTCACCACCCACAGCACCTCCAGGCCCCTTCCACCATTCACCCCCCTTATATGTCTCCCCCCACACCTGCCCCCCTCCACCCGCAGCATCTGCAAACACCCTCCTCCATCAGCGGTCCCCCCCTCACCAACCCCTCCCCCACCAATGGCACCCCCGCACCTGCCCCTCCACCACCTGCAGCACCTCCGGACCTCCTTTCCCATCCGCCGCAACACCCGTACCTGCCCCTACCCTACCCATGGTGCCTGCGGTCCCCTACCCCACCACCGGCACTCCCGTCCCTTCCCATCCCACAGCACCTCCGGAACCCTTCATCCATCCACAACATCCCCACACCTGCCCCTCTCCCACCCGTGGCACCCCTGCCCCTCCCCCACCTGCAGTGCCTCCGGACCCCTCCCCCATCTGCATCCCCCACTCCTCTGCCCCTCCCCCACGCGCAGCACCTCCCGAACCTTCCCCATCCGGGCCCCACCCCCACTTCTGCCTCCCCTCCACCCGCAGCATCTACAGACACCATCCGCAGTCCCCCCCGCACCCGCTACATTCTGTACATCGTGCCCTGCAGGTGCTGTTCACGCCATCGCAAGGGGCTGTGCCTCCTTCACCATCGCACGCCCTTTCATTGTGCAATATTTAACCACTAACAAAGGAATGCAGGTAATACTCCATATAATACAAATATTAAACCCCAGAAAGGCATGCAAGGGTTAAGGGGGCGTAGCCCCTCGCGACGGTGTGAAGAGCGCCCGTAGGGCGCGCTGAAGCACCTAGTATATATATAAAAAGTGCTTCCCACAAAGAATTTAAGATAATAAAACTGAATTTCATATACAGCAATCCACCACAGACTAGGCTAGAATGCGTACCGGATTTCGTGGGGTGTCATGAAATATCCACCCTAAACAGCATATTGATGTACCAAGGATCCCCTCGATCTTTCCAGGTGCTGTATCAGTCTCAGGATCTGCAGTATCCAGGAGATCAAATATCGGCTCAATGCAGTCTCCCCAATCAGATCAACAACGCGTTTCTGCTCTCTAGGGAGCCTTTTTCAAGGTGTGAGGTGGACTATACTGCTCTGGGTTTTTATGCCCCCCAGAGTGATCTGATTGGTTGTTACTGCACACAGCCTAAACGGTGTCTGTGCTGTCTGATTTTCTATTTACCTTCTTCCCTTATTACTTTAGCGGTGCAGGGAATTTATGAAAGGTCTCAATTAAGATTTGGAAACTAAAATAAACATTGAACAGTGCCGTTAAATCTGATTTGCGGCGTGCGTTCCAAACCCTGGAACGCACGCCACTTCCGCTTCCGCCCTCAGACTTTTCTCCCGGCGTGCGTTCCATATCTTGAAACGCACGCCGCTTCCTCTTCTATGTAGACTCTTTCATTCCGGCATGCGTTCCAAACCCGTGGAACGCACGCCGCTTCCTGTAGCCGTCTATTCTCATAGCGGCTCATTGTGAAAGAAGAGGTTCATTTAAAACCCACATTTCCGTGTTCCATCTTATAAGAGATAATGTAATCCCTATTCAATCCACCTACCACGGGATCATAAGTGGGGCAACAAGACATCCAAATACAAAGACCAAAAACATATATAAAACATTGGTACATATTAAATATCAGTGCATGTAACAACAGTGCATATTAAATTTGTGCATATTAAATATACTCTACACCGGACATTCTCAGAATCAATAAAAGGGTGTATCCCTAATTTAAAACATGTTATTCCAACCAGATTTAAATATAAATTAATTTAAAACACTTAAAGCAAAGTCTTCAAATTCAAGTGGAATATTATAAAAACCACTTGAGCTCAAATTCTAAATTTAAACCTTTAGGAGCTAAAGTCCCCATATCAAAAATACATTTCATTTCCGCTTGTGCTAATGCTTCCTCTATATTTTGTTTCCTCCAATGATTACTCACTGTTTTGATCCCTATTACTTTTTTTAGAGATCTATGATCACAGGAATGTATTTCTTTAAAATGGTTCGATACTGAATGATTAGGATAACCTTTTTTGATATTTCGCAGGTGTTCTGCCCACCGCTCTTTTAAAGATCTGGATGTGCACCCTATGTATTGCAGCCCACAACTGCACTCTACCAAATAAATGCAATTCTTTGTGTTGCATGTTATAAAATCAAGAATGCGGTACATTTTACCTGTAGATTTCGATTGTACCTCTTCCACTTTACTAGCTTGTGTGGTGTGGTGTCTGCACATATTGCAGAGTCCACACCTGTGGAAACCCTTGGTCTTTATTCTTCCAGATAAGAATAAAAACAATACTACTCTATATTCTCCTTTCTTTTCTATTTTTGTGGTCCACATGAAATTGGTTTCCCATTTGGAGAAAGGAGAAATTCAAAGATCAAGAAATTGGACATCTGATGTTGGAGTCCGTTCGTTGAAATTGCATTTGGACTACAACACTAAGATATCCCAGTAGAAAAAGGGGAGAGTGGAACATTGAGGTTATTTATATCTGTTAACCCCGTTTTACCCGGTTACCAAGAGGGTGCGCAAGGTGGTCAACACTTGTTGCTACTGCAGGGTGCAGGGCGCGAGGGGAGGGGGGCGCCCTGGGCAGCAAAAACACCTCTATAAACTGGCAAAAAGGGGGCATAAGATGCCCAGGCACAGCCCTACCCCCGCCAGTATAAATATTTCGGAGGAAACCATTTTAGGGACACAGAAGTGTAATGTGGTGACTCTGCCGGCACACCAAGAGCCTGCATGGGTGAAAGAAATACGTGATAGTATGCATCATATCAATAGGAGATCAGATCATTCTGAATCTCATGCTGAGTGCTGGAGAAAATCTGTGGAGGATGTGCTTTTTCAGGGCTCTGTTCTTCCATCCGCAGGCGACCCCTCTGGGTCACATAAGAGACCATTTGCAAATATTGTGAATACTGATACCGACACGGACACTGATTCTTGTGTCGACGATAGTGACTCCAGGGAAATAGATCATAAATTGGCAAAAAATATACAATATATGATTGTGGCTATAAGGGAAGTTCTGGAAGTCACAGAAGCCACTCCTGTACCTCAGGAGAAGGCCTATCTCTATAAAGAAAAGAAATCTAAGGTCACTTTCCCTCCTTCCCACGAGCTTAATACACTCTTTGAAGGGATGTGGGTGAATCCCGAAAATAAATTTCGTATTCCCAAGAGAATTCAGATAGCTTATCCTTTCCCAGTGGAGGACAGGAAAAAATGGGAGTCACCCCCTGTGTTAGACAGTGCACTGTCCAGGTTGACAAAGAAGGTAATTCTCCCTGCACCTGGCACGGCTTCACTAAAAGAGCCGGCAGACCTAAAGATGGAAACTACATTGAAATCCATTTATGTTGCCAATGGTACGCTGCTCAGGCCCACAATTGCTTGCGCGTGGGTGAGTTGCGCTATTGAAAAATGGTCAGAAAGCGTGTCATCAGAAATTGACACGATTGATAAAGATGTGATACTCCTTAAGTTAGGGAATATCAAAGGCGCTGCCGCATACATGCTAGAAGCGATGAAAGATATTGGACTCTTGAGTTCACAAGCCGCTACCATGGCAGTATTGGCTCGGCGGGCATTATGGATTCGCCAGTGGAACGCGGATGCAGATTCCAAAAGAAATATGGAGGCTCTCCCATATTAAGGTGAGGCCTTATTTTGCGATGGACTGGATGCATTAGTCTCGGCAGCTACCACAGGTAAGTCAACATTTTTACCCTCTGCGCCTGCACCGGCAAAAAAGACATATCACCCGCACATGCAGTCCTTTCGGCCCAATAAATGCAAAGAAGAAAGAGGTTCCCCCTTCTTTGCGGGTAGGGGAAGGGGAAAGGGAAAGAAGTCCACAGCAGCTTCTGGTTCCCAGGAGCAGAAGTCTGCCCCTACTTCTGCCAAATCTTCAGCATGACGCTGGAGCTCCTTTGCGGGAGGCCGCTCGGGTGGGGGAACGTCTCAAACTGTTCAGCCACGGTTGGATTCTGTCTGGCCTGGATCCCTGGGTGTTGCAAATAGTGTCCCAGGGATACAAGCTGGAGTTTCAAGATGTTTCCCCATGCCGATTTTTCAAATCGACCTTGCCAGCTTCTCTTCCAGAAAGGGAAGCAGTAACAGCGGCAATCCAAAAATTATGTCAGGATCAGGTCATAGTCCTGGTACCTTTGTCACAACAAGGGGAGGGGTTTTATTCAAGCCTTTTTTGTACTTCCAAAGCCGGACGGTTCGGTCAGACCGATCCTAAACCTGAAAAATCTTGCGGTTCAGGATTGCCATTACCAATTCCAGACGTTACCTTTCGGTCTCTCCACGGCGCCGAGGGTATTCACCAAGGTGATGGCGGAGATGATGGTTCTCCTGCTTCAAAAAGGAGTCAATATAATTCCTTATCTAGACAATCTCCTGATAAAGGCGAGATCCAGGGAGCAGTTGTTACAAAACATCACACTTTCCCTGTCAATACTCCAACAACATGGTTGGATCATAAATTATCCAAAGTCACAGTTGGAACTGACGACAAGATTATCTTTTCTCAGGATGATTCTGGACACAGAAGTTCAGAGAGTATTTCTTCCGGTGGAAAAGGCTCTGGAAATCCAGAAAATGGTAAAATAGATATTGAAACCATCGAGTGTGTCGATCCATCAGTGCATTCGGTTGTTGGGGAAGATGGTGGCGGCCTACGAGGCCATACAGTTTGGCAGGTTCCATGCCAGGGTATTCCAGTGGGACCTGTTGGACAAGTGGTCGGGATTCCACCTACACAGGCACCGGAAGATAATCCTGTCGTCAAAAGCCAGGATTTCGCTCCTGTGGTGGCTACTCAGTTCTCACCTACTAGAGAGACGCAGGTTCGGGATTCAGGACTGGCTCCTGGTAACCACGGATGCAAGTCTCCGAGGCTGGGGAGCTGTCACTCAGGGAGAAAGCTTCCAGGGAAAATGGTCAAGTCAGGAAGCCTGCCTTCACATAAACGTGCTGGAATTGAGAGCCATTTACAACGGCCTTCAACAAGCGGTACATCTTCTTCAAGATCATCCCGTGCAGATCCAGTCGGACAATGTATAACAGCAGTCGCGTACATAAACAGGCAGTGCGGAAGAAAAAGCAGAGCGGCAATGGCAGAGGTGACGAAGATCCTCCTCTGTGCAGAAAGACATGTAAAGGCTCTATCGGCAATTTTCATTCCGGGAGTAGACAACTGGGAAGCAGACTTCCTCAGCAGACACGATCTCCATCCAGGAGAGTGGGGCCTACACCAAGAAGTCTTCACAGAGGTGACAAGTCTTTGGGGAGTTCCTCAAGTAGACATGACGGCATCTCATCTCAACAAGAAGCTTCAGAAATTTTGTTCCAGGTTGAGAGACCCTCAAGCAATAGCAGTGGATGCGCTGGTGGCCCAGTGGGTGTTCCGGTCAGTGTATGTCTTCCCTCCACTTCCGCTGATCCTAAAAGTGCTCAGGATCATAAGAAGAACAAGAGTTCGAGCAATCTTCATTGCCCCAGACTGGCCAAGGAGGGCTTGGTACCCAGATCCTCAGGAGTTGCTCATAGAAGATCCTCGGCCTCTTCCTCTTCGTGAGGACCTGCTGCAGCAGGGGCCGTGCGTGTATCAAGACTTACCGCGGCTACGTTTGACGGCATGGCTGCTGAGCGCCGGATCCTAGCCCGAAAGGGTATTCCCAAGGAAGTCATCCCCACCCTAATTCAGGCCAGGAAAGGAGTAACGTTGAAACCTTACCACCGTATTTGGAGAAAATAGGTGTCTTGGTGTGGATCCAAGAAGGCTACTACGGAAGAGTTTGAGTTGGGACGTTTTCTTCATTTTCTGCAGGCTGGTGTGGAGGCGGGCCTACGATTGGGATCAATCAAGGTCCAGATTTCGGCCTTGTCAGTGTTCTCTCTTACAGAGGTTCAGACCTTCGTGAAAGGGGTTCTGCACATCCAGCCTCCATTTGTGCCTCCAGTGGCACCATGGGACCTTAACGCGGTGTTGCAGTTCCTTCAATCAGATTGGTTTGAGCCTCTACAAGAGATAGAGTTGAAGTTTCTCACTTGGAAAGTGGTGATGCTTTTGGCATTGGCATCCGCACGGTGGGTGTCTGAATTGGGGGCCTTGTCTCACAAGAGCTCTTACCTGATCTTCCATGAAGAGAGTGCAGAGTTGAGGACTCGTCAACATTTTCTTCCGAAGGTAGTTTCATCTTTCCACATAAACCAACCTATTGTGGTGCCAGTAGTTACTGACACGTTCACTGAGTCAAAGTCTCTAGATATGGTTAGGGCTTTGAAGATTTATGTCGCTAGAACAGCTCGAATACGGAAAACAGTCTTTGTTTTTCCTGTATGCTCCCAACAAGATTGGGTGTCCTGCTTCCAAGCAGACTATTGCGCGTTGGATCAGAAGTACGATTCAGCACGCTCATACTACGGTTGGATTGCCGTTACCGATGTCGGTGAAGGCCCATTCCACTAGGAAGGTGGGCTCGTCCTTGGCGGCTGCCCGGGGCGTCTCAGCTTTACAACTTAGCCGAGCAGCTACTTGGTCAGGGTCAAACACATCTGCTAAATTCTACAAGTTTGACACCTTGGCCGATGAAGACCTCAAGTTCGGTCAATCGGTGCTGCAGGGTCATCCGCACTCTCCCGCCCGTACTGGAGCTTTGGTATAGACCCCATGTCGTCCCCAGCATCCTCTAGGATGTATGAGAAAATAGGATTTTGATACCTACCGGTAAATCCTTTTCTCCTAGTCCATAGAGGATGCTTGGCGCCCATCCCAGTGCGTACTTTACCTGCAGTTTAGTTATTAGAATTACACAAGTTGTGTTATCTTAGTTTTCAGCATGTTGCTGCAATTGGTTCATGCCTGTTTGCGTGTGTTATGTTGAATGCCATGTGTGCGGCATGGTTGAGGGTGTGAGTTGATAGATATCTCACCACTAGTTTAAGTAATTCTTTCCCTCGAAATGTCAGTCTCCCAGGGCACAGTTCCTACAACTGAGGTCTGGAGGAGGGGCATAGAGGGAGGAGCCAGTTCACACCCAATGAAAAGTCTTTAGAGTGCCCATGTCTCCTGCGGATCCCGTTTATACCCCATGGTCTTGATGTCATCCCCAGCATCCTCTACGGACTGGGAGAAAAGGATTTGCCGGTAGGTATCAAAATCCTATTATTACACCTGGCTAGTTGTTCCCTTTTAAACGTAAGTGTGACCTCTGATTACTTGTTGTAATACTAATTTTGAATAACAGTGGCCTTGTATGTATATGTTTAAACAGTAATACAACTGTCAATAACAGAAGGATAATTAGTAGTAAAACATATCCTTATCCAATGGTATCTTTCCCATCTGTTCTGCACCTGTGACCTGGTTAATAGACTGACTTGCTTTCTTATACAGGGATACGGTCATTAGGTCGACAACACTTAGGTCGACAGTCATTAGGTTGACCACTATTGGTCGACATGCATTAGGTCGACATGGGAAAAGGTCCACATGCGTTTTTCACATTCATTTTGTGAACTTTTTCATACTTTACAATCCACGTGGACTATGATTGGAAATAGTCGCCTGTGCCGAGCGCAGCGGTAGTGGAGAGAGGCACCTTGCCCGAAGCATGGCGAGCGAAGCGGTGCACTAATTGGGGTTCCCCGTCACTTTACGATGAAAACAACACCAAATAAATAAACGCATGTTGACCCTTTTCCATGTCGACCTTGTTCATGTCAACCTAATGACTGTGTCGACCTAGTCACTGTCGACCAATAGTGTTCGACATAATGCATGTCGACCCCATGACTCATACTCCTTATACAAGCACAATGTCTCTTTACACTGACCGCTCCAATGACATGAGAGCGTGGGGAGATGGCCTATTCCACAGGTTCTCAAACTCGGTCCTCAGGACCCCACACAGTGCATGTTTTGCAGGTCTCCTCACAGAATGACAAGTTAAATAATTAACTCCACCTGTGGACCTTTAAAAATGTGTCAGTGAGTAATTAATTCACCTGTGCACCTGCTGGATTACCTGCAAAACATGCACTGTGTGGGGTCCTGAGGACTGAGTTTGAGAACCTATGGCCTATTCAGTTAAGTAATGGTGATGTAATTTCCCATTTACTGAATGGCTTACTGCTCATCTTCTACAGTATAAAGCCACAAACATCACCAGACTGATGAGCTATCAGATCAGGCAAATGTCAGTTCTATGTCACTCTGTCTGTGTACAGTATGTGTATCTGTGTATGTGTGTGTTTATGTGAAATATTGTCATTTGAAAAATCGCATCCGAGTTCAGTGACAAGTACATTATATAAGCTTTATATGGTCATTCATAATTCCTAATGTGCTTATTCGTCACAGTGTATTAACCTATATATTCTGTTAGCTAATTCTCCCTTTATTATTATAAGGCTGTTGCCCATTTTTGTTATATAAATACTACATAAATAGATACAGAGTAACCAACGTGACCACCGCATAAAACTCAGTTGTTTTCGAATGACAATATTAAGCTGCATATGTACCTTATATCTCATTTCTTAATAAACATTTATGAGGAGTTTTACCTGCTTCATATGCCAAAGAGAAATATTTTTCAACGCGTTTAATTGCAAGCACTGTAGACAGCTTAGCCATCCACAACACCTGGTAGACTTAACACACTTTGAAAGCTCATACGCAGGGCCGTCTTTTCATATGGGCTCTTGCCCAAGGGCCCCAGGAGTATAAGGGCCCTAGGCTGATAGCTGAGGGTCTCCTCTTTTCCAGGGGTACCATATTTTTTTAAAATTGGCCCTGGGGAACCAGAGATATCTGACTTGAAAGCAGTGGTCTCTATCTGAGCTTGTTAATTGCTCTTCCCAGCCAGATATCTTGGGTTCTGTCTGACTTAGAGTTTTTCTGAAGGTATAATCCTAAAGCTGGGACTCTCTCCTTTTGGTGGACACTGGCAGCTTGTCTCTAATATGCCCAGAACCAGAGATATCAGCCTTCCAGCAGCCGGTCCCTGCTCCAGCTTCACACGCCTAATATGTAGTTTTAGATTTTCATAGGTGAATTGCTCTGGCTCCTGAACTCTGACCTCCAAGTCCCCAGTACTTTCTGAAAGGTGGTACTATCTAGTTTTTTTTATCCCATTCAAAGATAAGAAATACATTTTCAGGAACTTGAGATATCTGCAGTCAAGCAAGCTGTCCTCCCACCGGAAATTGATAAATATTAAGCCCACTCCACTATCCACCCCTCCCCTACGTATTAAACACCCCCTACCACCCTGGAAGTCATATACCAGAGCTTCTTCATTCATCCCAATGCCCCCTTCTACAGTTTATTCACAGTAAAGGAGTAATTAGCAGAAATTACTGCTCCAGGTCCTACATGCTGAGCGGAAGATAGAACACCCCCTACCGCAAGACATAAAAGCTGCCGCTGATAGCACCCCCCACCCCTACCGTTGGAGGATGGGTAGGGGGTCAAAAGCATTGCTGTGCCCAGGGGCCTACACTGCTGTTAAGACGGGCCATGTCATACGCAACATAGGGGTATATGCAATTGCGGTCGAATTCCCGAAATTGTCGAATTTCGGGTCATTTTCGACCAAAAAAAAAAATCGCCTATGCAATTCAGTGCTTTCCGACCAAAAAACGGACTTTCAAAATTCGACTTTTTGAAATTCGAATTTTTGCAAATTCGACTTTTCTGCAATGATACAAGTGCTGCAATTCGACCAAAGCATATTCAATTCAAGTTTGGAAATTCGACAGCAGGGCTTTTAGACAGCAAATTCGTCATTTTCAATCCGCCACACTTTGGAGGGTGAAAACAAATAAAAAAATTTTAAACATGTTTTTTTTTGTGTTTTTTTTTCTGGGAATAGAAGATCTATTTATATTAGAAGGGATTAGGTACTTTTTTTTTTTTTTTTTGGAGGCACAAATATTATTTATATATTTTTTAAAATATTATTATTATTTTTTTTTTTTGTAATGCTGGAACGGTAAAATCATAAAAAAAAATGGCGTGGGGTCCCCCCCCAAAGCATAACCAGCCTCGGGCTCTTCGAGCTGGTCCTGGTTCTAAAAATGCGGGGAAAAAATTGACAGGGGATCCCCCGTATTTTTAAAACCAGCACCGGGCTCTGCGCCTGGTGCTGGTGCCAAAAATACGGGGGACAAAAAGAGTAGGGGTCCCCCGTATTTTTAACACCAGCATCGGGCTCCACTAGCTGGACAGATAATGCCACAGCCGGGGGTCACTTTTATGCCGTGCCCTGCGGCCGTGGCATTAAATATCCAACTAGTCACCCCTGGCCGGGGTACCCTGGGGGAGTGGGGACCCCTTCAATCAAGGGGTCCCCCCCCCAGCCACCCAAGGGCCAGGGGTGAAGCCCGAGGCTGTCCCCCCCCATCCAATGGGCTGCGGATGGGGGGGCTGATAGCCTTTTGTGATAATAAAAAGATATTGTTTTTTCCAGTAGTACTACAAGTCCCAGCAAGCCTCCCCCGCAAGCTGGTACTTGGAGAACCACAAGTACCAGCATGCGGGAGAAAAACGGGCCCGCTGGTACCTGTAGTACTACTGGGGAAAAAATACCCAAATAAAAACAGGACACACACACCGTTGACAGTAAAACTTTATTTCATACGTCGACACACACATACTTACCTATGTTCACACGCCGACATCGGTCCTCTTCTCCATGTAGAATCCACGGATACCTGAAAAGAAAAGTTCAATATACTCACCTCAGCCATGGTCCAGAGATAAATCCACGTACTTGGCAAAAAAACAAAGCGAACACCCGCTCCATGCCGGACTGAAAGGGGTCCCATGCTGACACATGGGACACCTTTCCACGAATGAGACCTGTCAGTGACAGCTGTCACAGACAGGTCTCTAAGCCAATCAGGAAGCGCAACTTCGTTGCGCTCACCTGATTGGCTGAGCGCTGTCTGCACTGTGACAGCGCATCGCACAGCTCCCTCCATTATATTCAATGGTGGGAACTTAGCGGCTAGCGGTAAGGTCACCCGCCGGTCAGCGGCTGACCGGCGGGTGACCCCACCGCTACCCGCAAAGTTCCCACCATTGAAAGTAATGGAGCGGCTTTGCGAGGCGCTGTCACAGTACAGACAGCGCTCAGCCAATCAGGTAAGCGCAACGGCAGTAGCGCTTCCTGATTGGCTGAAGGGACATCAGTGACAGGAGTCACGTGATGTCCCGGCATTCGGGAGAAAGGGGTCTGATGTGAAAACATTGGACCCCTTTCTAGTCCGGTATGGCTCGGGTTTTTGCGTTTTCTTTTTTTTTAACAAGTACGTGGATTTATCTCTCTGGACGCTGGAAGGTGAGTATCATTTTTTCACAGGTACCCTCGGATCGTCGGAGACCGTGGCAGTCGGCGTGTCAACATAGGTAAGTATGTGTGTGTCGGTAGTGTGTAATAAAGTTTTACTGTCAAAGGTGTCTGTGTCCTGTTTTTATTTGGGTATTTTTTACCAGTAGTACTACAGGTACCAGCGGGCCCGTTTTTCTCCCGCATGCTGGTACTTGTGGTTCTCCAAGTACCAGCTTGCGGGGGAGGCTTGCTGGGACTTGTAGTACTACTGGAAAAAACAATATCTTTTAATTTTCACAAAGGCTATCAGCCCCCCCATCCGCAGCCCATTGGATGGGGGGGGACAGCCTCGGGCTTCACCCCTGGCCCTTGGGTGGCTGGGGGGGGGACCCCTTGATTGAAGGGGTCCCCACTCCCCCAGGGTACCCCGGCCAGGGGTGACTAGTTGGATATTTAATGCCACGGCCGCAGGGCACGGCATAAAAGTGACCCCCGGCTGTGGCATTATCTGTCCAGCTAGTGGAGCCCGATGCTGGTGTTAAAAATACGGGGGACCCCTACTCTTTTTGTCCCCCGTATTTTTGGCACCAGCATCAGGCGCAGAGCCCGGTGCTGGTTTTAAAAATACGGGGGATCCCTGGACAATTTTTCCCCTGCATTTTTAGAACCAGGACCAGCTCAAAGAGCCCGAGGCTGGTTATGCTTTGGGGGGGGACCCCACGCCATTTTTTTTTCGGGTTTTTCACGATTTTTCCCGTTTTTTAAAATCGCGGCAAAATCCGCCAAATCGGCCGATTTTCGCCCGCGACCCTGGCGAATCCGTTTTTCATTGAATATGGTGAATTCCGGAAGCCACCTTCCGGAATTCACCTGGCGAATTTGGTCGAATTTGAAAAACGGCGAAAATTGCTGCGAATTCGACCGCAATTGCATATACCCCATAGTGTCAATGTAAAATTATTAGATAGCATGTAACGAGTATTTGAACCAGAGGCAGATTTAGAATTCATGGGGCCCTAAGCAAGGCACCGATTTGGGGCCCCCCTTCCTCAAACAATCTCCGCCCAGTCAGTCAGTGTATGCCAAATCTCCTGCAGGGTTAGGTGGGTAAGGACACATTAGTGTGTGCAAGGATAGGGGGTGAGGGTACAGGAGTGTGTGCAGTGTTGTGTGGTCAGTGTATATGTGCGACATTCGTTGTGTATCCTTTGCTGAGAGACCAGTCCCTGTGTGACCTGACCAGATTATGGTATATGGAAACTGGGCTCTTTGTAGCGTCACTTCCTGCCTGACAATCAGAAGCAGGAGTCTACCAATGTGTGGTGGCTGGTGAGAGGAATACATATAATACCCCGAGTAGCACGGAGCACACTGACAGTTTTACATATACGCCATTACTGTACAACACAAAGAAACACTATACGTAATAATAGGTCCCTTTAAACTATAAAATGATTGCCAAACATGATTTAACAAAAACGAAAAACCGTATAATAAACGTAACATGGTTATGCACCCTAAAGTAAGGAACCTACCAGGAAACTCATTCATTTATCTTAATAGTATCCTTAGCCATAGTCACACACACACACACACACACACACACACACACACACACTTTTTTACTCTTCTGTATACCTAACGGATGCCCAAGTACTGTAGGACTGTTTGCATAATACTCAGGTATCTCTACATACAGTAGTTTGTAGTAGAAGGAAGGGAATAATTGTGATCACATCGCTGAAGCAAAATTGAATGATGACCCCTGACATCCGCAGGTAGCCATTTTCTTGATCAGAGCAGCTGCATGTGACGTCACACAGCCGCCCCGAAAAGCCGAAACTCCACCCTCAGCTATCACTCAAATTGTTATTGCACTGTGACTGCTAGCGCATGCGCTGTGCGGCCTTAGTGCATGCGCAGTTTGGAGAAAATCACTCGTTTACGATTTTCTCCAAACTGGCATCCTACCTTAAAATAGAGTATAATAGCATATTGATATATCATCAGTCAGTTTACCCCCTCCCCCCAATCCTGACGGTAACAGGCGGATGTTATACACTGTACAGCCCCCATCCCCCCCCCCTCCCCTTCCCGCCTGATTGGAATATTAAGTAGGTGGATGTTATACAAAATTAACAAGAATACTGTAATAAAGTACACTGGAAGAGCTCATGTTTTTCTCTGTGCGCATCCCGTCTCCTCTCTCTGTGCGTCTGATGCCATAACCAGGTGTGTCGTGACAGGTCACATGCACAACACTGCAGTACTGGACACACAGGCATGAGCTGGATCTGGCACCCAACAGCTGTCTCATCACTGGCAGCCGGGAGTATTCAGGCAGCCCAATGCTCTGACATTTTCGGCAGAGGTAGCGGGCCACCGGAAATGCCCTCTGTACAGTCTTATCAGCATCCCCGCCGGGATCCACAGGGCCCTAAGCAGCTGCCTTGGTTGCCTTGTGGTAAATCCTCCTCTGGGCGCAAGTAACACTTGCCCCTTCACAAATTCAGCCCTATTGGTGGGCACCTGGTCGCATAGTGGTAAATCCACTACTAATTTGAACAAAAAAGTATGTCTATTGTATGAAAATTGTTGTATTGCTTGGCATTTAGAACTTTCTCAGTATCCAATGTACAGTGTATAGTGCATACTGTATGGAAGCTACTAACATGCATATAAACTTACCATTAGTTTGCTGGAAAAAAATTCATTCAGCACTGTTACTAAATTGCTTGCATGTATTTTTGTGTTACACAACATTACATTTTGTATTCACTTGTGTAGCTCTGCTACATTGTAAAATGTGGTCTAATTTCTATTTGGTGTCAGTAACAAATAATGTAGCACAGGTGCAAAATATGTTCTTAAGAAATTGTTAAGCATTTATCAGTAATTGCGGCTCTGCTTTTAGATCTACTTACAGTATACAGTAGTAATTGCATTACCTAATGTTTAATTGTATTGATGTGTTCCTTCCTTTTCCTTGTTTGATCTCACATTCCTGTTTGAAAACTGGAGCTGTGTGATAACACGGAGAGCTGGAGCACCTTTCACTCTTATGATACTTCCAAAAACTACCTAAAGAAAATGAATGCAATTCTAGAAATCTCTAAATTCTTACAATGATATCAACAAGTTTCTAGGTCAAACCAAATTGGGAAAAAACTGTATATTGGGTTATTACGTATTTATTTAGCATTCACAATGAACTGAATGTAACAGTGATCATCTGCCCTTGAACAAAATATAACGGTGTCCGGCATTAGAACTGCAGGCCAATACTGACAGCCCTATTCTAGAGCAGTACCAGTTTAATGTCCTTGTTTAAAAAGGATGCACAAGCTACTGTACATTGCAAACTGTGCTTCAATGTTAAGTTATTCTAGGGCAGCTGTATTAACCTGGAGAAGGCATAAGGAAGTGATAAACCAGTGATAAGTGCAAAGTGATAAATGTACAAGCCAATCAGCTCCAATATGTAAATTAACAGGAGTTGATTGGCTGGTGCATTTATCACCTAGCACTTATCACTGCTTTATAACTTCCTTATGCCTTTTCCAGGTTAATACATCTGCCCCATCGTTCATTACTTCATTACTAGCAGATATAGGCACCGATTCAGCATGCTACCTAATTGTGCTGAAATCGCTATTAGGCCGGTGCGCACATGTGCAAGGTATTAAACTTTGATTGCATGCCATCACAGTGTCCTGTTGGGGGGCAGTGGCAGGGCATCGAGGCTGTGTATTGTGGGCTTCGATGCACCGTTTCGGAGGGAGTGGTCCAGACAATGCAGGCGTATCTGGACCATTTGTGGGGCAGGCCACTGTGGCTGCGTGAGGTCACGTGCGGCAGCTGTGTCCCAAAAGATGGTGACCCTCCGTCTGCTTGTAGGCAGAGGGCAACCCTAATCATGTGAGTGCATCGTTGTCACTCGTATTTTAGCAGGGGTGGGGGGGGGGGGGGCTCTGCTGGGCGTCCTTCCACACATCAGTGTAAAGGGTTTAAGTTGTGTGTTTCTTTTACAACCCATGCTAAATTAGGCCCTTAATACAGACCAACCAAGACAAGTCACATTTAGCACAAATGATAATTGATCTGTATGCGAGCAAAATGTGATTATTAACAGATTGCACAATTCAGCATCATGAAGTGAGACCTGTAAAGCAGTGAGTGTTCCTTGCTATACAGATTGAGTATATCAGCCAATTATATGCCATCCTCCAAAGTGCTCAATGCTCCCTTGTCTTCAGTGCACTCTCTGAATTATGTCCAAACTGGCAGTAGCCATTCAGAGCTGCTTATTTGTCAACCCCTTGTTTTTAATAGTATTTTTTCTATTAAGCACAAAACAGTACACAAAAAACAAGAAAATCCAAGAAAATGATAAAAGGAATAGCAATATGATTACAATGGGTAAAGTTTGAGGTGAGCACACCTTATAGATAAAGGAAACACTTTCAGTGCATAGTAAAAAAAAAAAAAACGAATGTAAGATAAATCAGGTAACTCAATGTCATAACACATAAACATTGCTATGCAGAAAACATCAGCCCGTACTAAATGACCTCACTCCCAGGAAACTGCTCACTCTAAACAGGAACAATATGGGGTTGCAGAATAAGCTGTAAACATGGATGGACAAGGCCTCTAAAACAGTTCTGGCATGCCACAAGTCACGGCGGCCTAGCCTCATGGTATGCCTCCATCGCTCTGCATGCCGGGCGGCCGAACTGAGTGGCGGGAGGTGGAGCTACTCGGCCAGCCTCTGTCTCCGTGGGTGCCATGTGGCTAAGTAGAGTTGCTCAGCTGGGCTTTTAGGTCGGGCCGGCCCACAGGCCATCGGCCCTTCTGGCATTTGCCAGACGTGCCAGATTGCCCGACTGGTCCTGGTTTTAAAGACAACATTCATTGCATTGCACAAGGACTTATATGTTGCCACAGTCTCACATTTTGTTCTAGACATAATGCCTATGATCTGGTCCATTATTACCACCTTTGAGATCTCCTAAAAAGCAATAGAGGTATCCCAGGGATCGATATTATCAAGAGATTCCATCCAGCCTGCATTAAAAGACTCTTTAAAATGTACCGATTGGGAAAGATATGTAGGAAAGTACCTGAGGCGGTCAACATATTCAGCAGAGGTGAAAATCAAAAGTTATCTAAAACCAGAGCATTTACCGGGGATGGAGGGCGGAGGATCGCTCAGCAGGCAAGAGCTGGCGCCGGTGTCCAGCACCGCAATGCACTACAGGAAAGAAACAATATAAACTACAACTCCCAGCAACCCTTGCTGTCGGGAGCTCCCAGCGGCAAGGGCTGCTGGGAGCTGTAGTTTATTTTCCAATTCTTCATGTAGTTTGGTGCGGTGTCGGATACCGTCGCCAGCTCCTGCCTGCTGAGCGATCCTCCGCCCTCCATCCCAGACAGCTCGGCACAGCAGGTAATGCAAGATACCATGGCTATCTGCTGGGATGTTGTGGGGTGGGTACTAGGGCTATGTGCTGTGTGGGGAGGCTATGTATGTGCTGGGAGTGGGGGAGACTACTACTATGTGCTAAGGGCGGACTACAGCTATGTGCTGGGAGGGGGATGGGGACTATGGCTATGTGACTGGAGGGTGAGGGGCTGTGTGCAGGGAGGGGGACTATGGCTAGCTACAGATGGGTCCACATTTATCTGGACCATTAATAGGATTAACTAGGACTGGCCAATCGGACTTAATCCCCTTCTGTAATGACCTAATCCCCTGCTGTATTGTTCTCTGTATTGTATTGCAGCTGAGAACAATAGATGAAGGGTTTATGCTAATAAATCATGTTGTGCCTAGGCGCGGAAAACAAGTCAAGATAACCATGGACCCATCTGTATGCTGGCAGGGAACTATTGTTATGTGATGGGAGGGGGGTGGGGACTACTGTATGACTGTGTTGGGAGAGGTGGAGACTACGGCTATGTGCTGGAGGGACTACGACTATTGCTTGGGGAGGTGTGGACTATGGCTATTTACTGGGAGAGGACTATGGCTATATGCTGGGAGGGGAATGGGGACTATGACTATATGACTGTGGGGGCTTATCTGGCACTGTGGGGGCATATGTGTATCTGGCACCGTGGGGGCATATCTAGCACCGTGGGGGCATATCTGGAACTATGAGGGCATATCTGGCAATATGGGGGGCATATCTAGCAATGTGGGGGCATATCTGGCACTGTGGGGGGCATATCTAGCACTGTATGGGCATATCTGTCACTGTGGGGGCATATCTAGCAACATGGGGGCATATCTGGCACTGTGGGCGCATATGCGTATCTGGCACTGTGGGGGCATGTGTGTATCTGTGACTGTGGGGGCATATGTGTATCTGGCACTGGGTTGGCATATCTAGCAACATGGGGGCATATCTGGCACTGTGGGCGCATATGTGTATCTGGCACTGTGGGGGCATGTGTGTATCTTGCACTATTGGGGGATATGTGTATCTGGCACTGCACTATTGGGGTCATATGTGTATCATGCCATCATTTTCATTGGACATGCCCCATGTGGCATGTATCCACACCGATCCTCCGGTGCACGCACACAGTACCACTAAGATTTTTTTTCTATTTGCACCACTGAGTAGTGTGCTGTACTGCACTTCTTTGCACTACTATTTGATTATACTACCTGGGCTTGGGTGGCATTGCCTTCTCTGCCAGGCCAGGCACTGCTGATGTCTCCTCAGTGTTATAAGAATTACTGTGTGGGCCTAATGTGCAAAGGGAACTGCTACTGTGTGGGCATGAAGTGTATAAGGGTTACTACTGTGTAGCGTAATTTGAATTGGAGGAACTATTGTATGGTCATGCCCCTTTTCCACAAGATCATGTCCCTTTTTGCACATGCAACTTTCCTATTTCAAATATGGGGGGCGCCAGTTCCTTACTTTGCCAGGGGCGCCCGGACCCCTAGATACACCCCTGGTTCCACGTATGGTATATGACAGCAGTATGGGCACACCTACAGACTTACATGGAAAATTGGCAGATATACAGTACTACTTCCTATTCAAAGAGCCTGCATGTCCATAATGAGGTAAGTGGCTCTGGAAGCTGAGACCCAACAAAATCCCTGTAGTGTCTTCCTTCGCTTAATGGGTACAGTCCCAGGATGCAGCATGTAGGGCTATAAATAGGGCTGGAGCCAAGCAGAAAGTCTTTTCTGACTGTCCTCTGGAGACAGGAGATGATAGCTAAAGGGTGTGAACAGAATATAGTGACTATCGTTGAATGAACTTTCTCAATCCCAATCTGTCCACGATGCACTTAGCTGTCTAGAACACAGGAAAAGGATTACAGCCAAAATGGCCAGAGATCTGTTTAAAAGCAATCGGTCTCTATTCACACTTTGTTGAATTCCTACCACTGCAGCAGGCAATGGCGGTCACTCACATACTCACTGAAGAGAGTAGTCTTCTAGGCATAACAAATTACCCCACCTTCAATGTGCATCTCAGTGAAGCACAAAGGTGCTACAGTGTGGCTGGAGACTTTACAGCCGCAATCAGGTCACTTGTAAGGAGATACAGCCTCTGCCTCACAGAGCAAAGAAGGGGATGATTAGAAAGCATCCATACCAGCTGCGCAGCCCACCTGTCCGGATGAATCCCTTTTAAGAGCTGTTCATGTACTTTTTCTTTTGTTGAATAAATAATGCAAAATATATACTAAAATTTATCATAAAATTGCATAGTTATAGTCTATATGAAACCAACGGACTACCATTAATTACAGTTCTTCAACTATCTTGCAGAGAAATGTGTCTAATACAATTATTTACACAGTTCTGTAAGAAAGAGAATAAGAAAAACGGACATCACTTGTTATTAAATGTATAGTAAGTAATGTACTGTGCTTTACTGCAAATTAAGAGTTTTGCTTGACAAAGCTCTTTATGTGCTCGTTATGTCAGAGTGCTCAACCTGGGAAATTACACTGATAACACTGTCATAGCAACACTTATTAAGTTCATTAATTCAGTTGGCTGGGGTGCGTTGTCTGTCCACTGCTGAATATTTAAAATGCAGTTGTATTGTTGACCTGGATAGAACAACTGTAAGATAACTGCTCTGAAAAATCCGCAATCCACCACATTTTAAATAAATGAGCACCACTTGCTAAACTGAAACCCCAAGAAGGCTGCCCTGAACGGGAATACAGCTGATGGCACAGAATGGGAGCAACCATTTTAAAACATAATTACTGACACATCATTTGTACGCCTGATAGAGGGAGATGTCAGCTCCCAGTAATGTTACTGTTCCTTCCTTCAAGGCTGTATATGCAACAATGTAGGATGAGAAATGAACCTTCCTCTTCCTTCCTAGGTTGTATGTGGGGCCAAGATCAGTAATTTGGCACACATTTCAGTAAGGCACTCAGGGATTTTGCCTCGTCAAATGTAACTGTGGCAGCACGGTATCAGTGATACCATAACTGATAGGCTAGTTAACATTGCTACCTCACAGTGTTTGTGCTATTGGATTGGTTTCAATTAGGGAACTGAGTGGCGTTTGAATGTTCTGCCAATGTTGATATGGCTTTCCACCACACATCAAAAGTATACTAATATACCATACTTCAATGGCAAGGTTTAACCTAGTGGTGGCATGATCCCCCACTTCCCCAGCAAAAACTACTACCCCCCGTTAGCTCCCAGTATTTGAATTAGCAGTGACAGTGGCTTCCAATTGGAAAAGCTTCCTGCTAATTGCATGTCTGACAGGCAGTTCCATTGGGAGGTGTTTTCTCCGCATGGGACTTCCAGTCCAGTCTGCAATCAGCAAAAAGAGCATACAATGGGAAGCTATTTTTGCTTTTATTATGGCAGCCTTATTAGACTTCGAGGGGCTCCATCAGTGCAGTCCCTAGAAATAGTTTTATCTGAGCATGCACAAGTTTTAATTATATAATTTCCCATTAAAGTTTTGTGAATAGGCAAATGGATAGAGAATGGATGGCGCGTTGAGGCATTGAACTGCAGCCTGGGAAGCTGCAGTTCAACCATCACAAAACTGAATTAGATATGCATTTGTATTACAGGTGAGTATCTTTCGGATTATTTCATATAGCTCCACTCTATAATTAGAACCATCTTCCCTGTATTATTCAAACTCATGCTTTTCAGTACCTCTTATACCCCTTTCAGACTAACATAGCTGGGTCACACGTGAGAATGTGTGCACAGGTGCTTCCCAGGTGCGACCCCGCTTGAGACTCCTTTCAGACTTGCAGCCCAACCCGGCATATTGCCGGGTTGATGACATCACCGCTGACGCTACTGGTTGACGGCGCTTAGAGATGGTTATCTCCAAGCGCTGCCTCCTCTTATGCCTTGATCCGGCTTACCCATTCACACTGCACGCATTCCGGGTCAATTCCGGCTTCAACCCAGGTCGCGACCTGGGATGAAATGCTGGGATGCTCGACCCGAGATATTGCTTTAAGACCCATTCAGACTAAGCAAAATGCTGGGTTGATGAACGCTCACGTGCAATAACCCGGGAAATTTTTGCTAGTCTGAGAGGGGTATTATTTTACTGGAGCATATTTACAGGTAGTTAACTCCTGTTTCCACTCAGTTCAGTATCTCATTTCTTCCCTTCCACTCATACTTTAACAGGACTTAATAGAGTCTAAGATGTGATCCAGTAATATATATATATATATATAAAATCTCTTACTCTATACACAGTATATATATATATATATATATATATATACAGCTCTCACAGACCTGTTACTTCTTTAAGAAGCTCTTCTATCCTCCACTCGTTACCTGTATTAATGGCTTCTGTTTGAACTGGTTATCTGTATAAAAGACACCGGTCCACACCCTCAAACAGTCAGACTGCTACCTCTCCACCATGGCCAAGACCAGAGAGCTGTCTAAGGACACCAGGAACAAAATTGTAGAGCTGCACAAGACTGGGATGAGCTACTCGACAATAGGCAAGCAGCTTGGTGAGAAGAGATCAACTGTTAGCGCAATTATAAAAAAATGGAAGAAATACAAGATCACTGATAATCTCCCTCGACCTGGGGCTCCATGCAAGATCTCACCTTGTGAGGTATCAATGATCTTGAGAACGGTGAGGAATCAGCCCAGAACTACACGGGGGGACCTGGTCAATGGCCTCAAGAGAGCTGGGACCACAGTCACAAAGGTTACCATTAGTAACACACTACGTCATCATGGATTGAAATCCTGCAGCACCCGAAAGGTCCCCCTGCTGATCCTGGCAAACTCCCACAATGTCCTCCTCAGTCATTTACAACTGATGGTACGCTTCCTACAAGCCCATGGGTGGCTCATCAACTGGAAGAAATCCTCGCTGGTCCCAGCTCAGAGCATGGTTCACCTGGGGGTACTGCTGGACACGCACAGTCAATGGCTGTTTCTGTTTCCAGAGAAGATCCTGAAGCTTCAGGACAGGATAAGAGGCTTCCTTTCCTGCAACAGAGTGTTGTTACACTCGGAGATGCAAGTACTTGGCCTAATGGTGTGGCAATCGACATGGTGGAGTACGCTCAAGTTCATTCCAGCCATCTTCATAATCCTTTCCAAGTGGGACGGCCTACCTCACTGGATCAGGTCTCACAAGATCACTTTGACTCCGGAGGTTCGACTTTCGCTGACCTGGTGGGTCCAGGTCCAGCAACCGACCAGGAGACGTCCCTTCTGGATCCCCGACTGGGTCCGGTTGACAACAGATGCCAGTCTGAGGGGATCAACACTCTTTCCTGGGTCACTGGACCAGAGAAGATTCACTCTTTCCAATAACCATTCTGGAGTTGCGGGCGGTGTTCAATGTATTAACCTTGCCCTGCCTCTACTGCAGAATAGGCCTGTTCCAGTATGGTCAGACAACGCCACCATGGTGGCATACATGGCAGTGTTGGAAGTGTCAATAAGCTTTCATGGGGTTGAACGCCATCTGCCAGCAATATCGGTAGTGTTTATTCCGGGCATCATGAACTGAGAAGCGGACTTCATCAGTCGTCAGGACGTGCATTCCGGAGAGTAGAGTCTTCATCCGGAAGTCTTTAAACTCCTAGTGGACATGTGGGACCTACCAGACGTAGCCCTGATGGCATCTCGACACAATCACAAAGTTTCGGTCTTCGGATCAAGAACCAGGGTTCCTCATGCAGCGTTCGTGGATGCACTAGCCATTCCATGGAACTTTCGGATGCCATACATGTTCCCCTCAGTGTCACTCCTGCGGAAGTTCAAGTAAGAAGGAGGAATACTACTTCTAGTCACTCTGGCGGTGGCCCAGACAGCATTGGTTCTCAGACCTGCAGGGTCTATTGACAGAACATCCTCTTCTACTTCCTCAATGCCCAGACCTCTTCGTATAGGGTCCGTGTCTCTACAAATAGGCTAAATAGCCTAGTGGTCTAAAGTACCAGTGCAATACTCACTGGGGCCCAGGTTCTATTCCCAAGTAACATATATACTTTCAGACCTGGCCAGACTGGCTTTGACGGCGTGGTTCTTGAAGCATCACTCCTGAGAGCCAAAGGATTCTCTGAGGTGGTCATCCAAACTAGGCTGAAAGCCCATAAGCCGGCATCTGCCCGGATTTATAATAGGGTTTGGAATCCTTACGTCACCTGGTGTGCTGATAAGAATAATGTTGCCTACAGATTCAAAACTTCTAGAATCTTTGCTTTTCTACAACAAGGCCTGGATTTAGGCCTTCGTCTTGCCTCCTTCAAGGTTCACGTATCTGCCTTGTTGGTGTGGTTTCAGAGAAGAATTGCGTCTATACCTGATGTTCATACATTCACTCAGGGTGTGTTATGGATTCAGCACCCCTATGTCCTTCTGTGGCTCCATGGGATCTGTCTGTTGTCCTGAATACCCTACAAGAGTCTCCATTTGAACTTCTTGAGTCAGTGGACCTTAAATGGCTCACAGCCAAGGTCCTGTTTCTACTGGCTATTGCCTCTGCTAGAAGGGTGTCGGACTTAGCGCTTTGTCCTGACTTCAACCCTTTCTAATATTCCATTGTGACGGGGCAGTTTTTAGAACTCACCCAGGTTATTTACCTAAGGTGGTGTCATCTTTTCACCGTAACCAAGAGATTGTAATTTTGGCCTTCATCTCTTCTGCTTTATCCTCTAAAGAGCGGTCTTTGAAAGTGGTATGGGCTCTCCATATATATGGGGTGAGAACTGCCTCTTTCAGGAAGTTAGATTCCCTTTTTTTACTGTTTGGTTTTCACAAACATGGCTGGCCTGCAAATAAGCAATCCCTGGCCGATGGATTAGAATGGTGAATGCACAAGCTTAAGCACAGGCTGGATTCCCAGTTCCTGCTGCTATTATTGCTCATTCTACTTGGTCTGTTGGAATTTCTTGAGCGAAGCGAAATGGCGGGACAATTGTACAAGGCGGCTATGTGGTACTCAGTGAACATGTTAATTAGGTTCTATGCCTTTAATACTTCCGCCTCCCAGGATGCTTCCTTGGACGCCGGGTTCTCATACCCGCTAAGGCGCGTCCCCTCCCTTGAGGAACTGCTTTAGGACATCACCCGATGTTTCCCTGTGGAAACCTATGTACCCTGCTGCAGTAAAGGAGATTTATGGTAGACTTACCATTGTTAAATCTCTTTCTGCAAGGTACATTGGGTTCCACAGGGCGCCCACCCTGACGCACCTAGCTTCTATGGGTTTGTATGGCATTAGACGCTGGTCCCTTCTCCTGGCGTGAGAATGTGGTTCTATGTGACTAACATCTGCCTTCTCTTTTGCCTGCTCCTACATCGGACTGGTTAACAAAACTGAGCTTATAGTTGTTAGGGTCTCCTGCTCTGTGCTGCCACGTCGTCATGGCAACCGGGAGACAAGTGCTAGCGGAGTAACCTGAGCGTAGCTGATACTCCGGTTCGGGTCTTTTGCTGTGCAGTGGTTACAGGCTCTGTGCACGGCAGGGGATCCGGTGCTGGTTTTTGTGCTCACAGTCTGTGAGGTCTGAGTGGGGCGTGGACAGCACCTGCTATATAAACCCTCTTCTCAGGTTAGGCAGATGCTGCTGAATCTTTGTTGGTTAGTCAGTTCCTGAAAGCTAGCTAGTACTGTGTAAACTTTGTATTTGTTTGTTGCTTACTGCAAATAGGCCTTGGGATTTGGTATTACACTCTGCCAATCCAGACCTAGCAGTAAGACTGGAGTCAGTCGTTTAACCTGCTGGGGTTCTTTTGCTACTCTGTGAACCTAGCAAGTTTGCGGCTGTATTCTCAGACTTGCCTGCCAAAATCCTTTCTCACTGTGCAAGGTGTTCAGGTGTCAGTTTAGTGGCAGTAAGCTGAACCAGTGCACTGCAAGTGAGGACTAGGATTGTGGAGACTCTCCTTGTGTCTATTATTCCATCTCTGACCAAGGAGTTTACTGCCACACCCGTTGGTAACCCTTTAGGGTTTTGCTGTTGCCCTTAGCAACAGCATTTTGGGTTCTCTACGTATTAAATCACTACATCTCGCTTCTTTCCATCTGAGCATTCCTAATACTAGGGAGACACCCAGTTTCTTAGCCTTTGGGCTTCTCTGTTCACTTTGTGTTTATTTTGTTACCCTATCACCTTCTGTGTATGTAATGTCATATTCCCCAGTCTGTCTGTGAGTTCATTTGTTTTGCATCCCTCACCGTTCAGACACCAGTACATTCCTGCTGGCACTGGTGTGCATAACATATTCAGCAGCCAAATACTCCTGTTGAAATTTTGTGGGAATATGGAGCATACCCCTCAAAATACTTTGCAACAGGTGGTCGATCAGGTGCAGGTCCTGACTCGACAATTTAATGATTTGTCCATTAAAATGCACACCTCACAGGCTGCTGCCGGAGCTCCCGCAGCAGCAGTACCTTCAGGGGTTAAGGAGCCGAAAGTAAATCTCCCGGATCGTTTTTCTGGAGATCGCTCGCAGTTCTTTTGTTTCAAGGAGAGCTGCAAGCTATATTTCCAGCTTAGGCCTCAGTCTTCTGGGTTGGAGATTCAGCGGGTGGGCATAGTGATTTCCTTGCTACAAGGAGACCCACAGGTCTGGGCATATGGGTTGCAGCCTGACTGTCCGTCGCTTAAAAGTGTTGATGCTTTTTTTACGGCACTGGGCATGTTGTATGATGACCCTGA
Source organism: Pseudophryne corroboree (assembly GCF_028390025.1). Lineage (NCBI taxonomy): Eukaryota > Metazoa > Chordata > Amphibia > Anura > Myobatrachidae > Pseudophryne > Pseudophryne corroboree. Next base: position 201,495,830 of record NC_086454.1, read on the forward strand.
CAAGACGGCCTCAGCCGAGGCTCAGATTTCGATCCTTAAGCAAGGGCGAAGGCCAGTTGAGGTTTATTGTACGGAGTTTCGGAGGTTGGCCCATGATACCCAGTGGAATGACCCAGCCCTGAGACACCAGTACCGAAGAGGTCTTTCTAACCAGTTAAAAGACCAACTGGTACAATATCCCTTGCCTGATAGCTTGGATCAGCTCATGCAGTTATCCATTCGGGTGGATAGACGGCTGAGAGAGCGCAGGCTTGAAAGGGAGACCGAGGTTTCCTTCTTTCCCAAGGAAACCTCCGACTCTGAGGAATTTTCCGAGGAGCCTATGCAGATTGGGGCTACCCGCCTCTCCTCGCGTGAGAAGACGCGGAGGAGACAGCAGGGGTTATGTTTGTACTGTGGGAATAAAGGTCATGTGGTAGTATCATGCCCAGAAAAGCCGAAAAACTTCAGGGCCTGAGGGTGATGGGAAATATCCTGTCAGGCCAGAAGTCAGAATTTCCCAAGAAGACTTTTATCATTCCGGTGACCTTGAAGATCCTCGGTCAAACTGTCAAGACTGAGGCCTTTGTGGACAGTGGGGCCGACGGGGTTTTTATGGACCGCCAATTCGCCCTGAAACACTCTGTTCCCTTAGTACCCTTGGCATCGGAAATTGAGATTTGTGGGTTAAACGGGGAACCATTATCCCAGGGTAAAATTACCTCTTGCACTAGCCAAATTTCTTTGTTTATTGGAGCCACACACTCTGAAAAATTGTCCTTTTATGTGACTGTCTGTACTTTTGCCCCATTGGTGTTGGGGTTATCCTGGTTAAGAGCCCACAATCCTCAATTTGACTGGGTCTCTGGGGAGATTCTTAGTTGGGGTACTGATTGTTTCAGGAGTTGCTTGAGCCTTCCAGTCAGGCTTTCGCAGCTAAGTTTGCCAGGATTGCCAGGATGTTATGCAGATTTTGCGGACGTGTTCTCCAAAAGAGTTGCAGAGGTGCTACCTCCCCATCGCCCCTATGACTGTGGCATTGATTTGTTGCTGAATGCTAAGCTTCCCAAGAGCAGGTTGTACTCCCTGTCACGTCCTGAGACTCAGGCTATGGCAGAGTACATTCAGGAGAACTTGGCTAAGGGATTTATCAGACCTTCACAGTCTCCAGTTGGGTCGGGGTTCTTCTTCGTGGGTAAAAAGGACGGTTCGTTGCGACCCTGCATCGACTTCAGGGAATTGAACCGTATCACGATTTAAAACTCATACCCACTGCCTCTTATTTCGGTCTTGTTTGACCAGCTTCGTACTGCCACCATTTTTTCTAAGATTGACCTACGCGGTGCGTACAATCTAATCCGAATAAGAGAGGGGGATGAATGGAAGACTGCCTTTAATACCCACTCAGGGCATTATGAATATTTGGTGATGCCTTTTGGGCTCTGTAATGCCCCGGCAGTCTTCCAGGACTTCATGAACGATGTGCTCAGGGAATATTTGGATAGATTCTTAGTTGTATACTTAGATGACATCCTAATCTTCTCCCATTCCCTGGAGGAACATCGGAAGCATGTACGCTTAGTCCTCCAGAAACTCAGAGACCACCGGCTTGGGGCGAAGCTGGAGAAGTGCGAATTTGAAGTTCAGCAAATCGCATTTCTAGGATATATTATCTCCCCAGAAGGTTTCCAAATGGAGGGTTCCAAGGTACAGGCAGTCCTGGATTGGGTGCAGCCCACTAGTTTGAAGGTGCTTCAGCGTTTTCTGGGCTTTACGAATTTTTATAGACGATTTATCGCTGGATTTTCGTCTATAGTGTCGCCCTTGGTGGCACTCACTAAGAAAGGGGCGGATGTTGCTCACTGGTCTTGTGAGGCCAAAACGGCTTTTGCCCGTCTCAAAAGGGCATTTGTCTCGGCCAAGGTGCTGCGACACCCAGCTCCAGAGCGTCCTTTTGTGGTGGAGGTGGATGCCTCTGAGATGGGTATTGGGGCAGTGCTCTCTCAGATGGGGGTGTCTGATAATCGCCTTCATCCCTGTGCTTACTTTTCCCGTAAATTTTCGCCTGCCGAGATGAATTATGACGTGGGTAACCGGGAACTGTTGGCTATTAAGGATGCACTCGAGGAGTGGAGACACTGGCTTGAGGGGGCTAAGTTTGTGGTCTCAATTCTCACCGACCATAAGAATTTGGCATATTTAGAGTCAGCGAAGCGCCTCAATGCCAGGCAGGCACGATGGGCTTTGTTTTTTGCTCGCTTTAATTTTTTGATAACATATCGCCCTGGGTCAAAAAACATCAAGGCTGATGCGTTCTCGCAGAGTTTTGCTCCAATCCAGGAGACCACCGAGGAGCCATTGCCCATTGTGTCCCCATCATGTATTAAAGTGGGCATTACCCAGGACCTCTTGTCATTAGTCCTTAGAGCACAGGAGCAGGCTCCTCCAGACCTTCCGGTAGGTCTTTTGTTTGTGCCTCCTAGGTTAAGACAGCGAGTGTTCCTGGAATTCCATGCCAAGAAGTCGGCAGGTCACCCGGGTATTGCCAGAACTCGGGAGTTGCTATCTAGGGCGGTGTGGTGGCCCTCGTGGCTAGGGATGTGGATCAGTGGGTTCGGGCATGTGACATCTGTGCCCGAAATAAGACTCCTAGAAGGGTTCCTGTTGGCCCATTACATCCACTCTCTATTCCATCTAAGCCATGGACCCACATTTCAATGGATTTTGTGGTGGACTTGCCCAAATCCTCGGGGATGACAGCCATCTGGGTTGTCGTTGACAGGTTTTCGAAGATGGCGCACTTCGTTCCATTGGTTGGGCTGCCATCGGCCAGACGCCTGTCTGAATTATTTATGCTGCATGTTGTGCACCTCCACGGGTTGCCACTTGATGTGGTCTCTGACCGCGGATCCCAGTTTGTGGCCAAATTCTGGAGGGCATTTTGTTCCGATCTCCAGATTTCTGTCAGCTTGTCGTCAGGCTACCATCCGCAGTCTAATGGGCAGACTGAAAGGGTGAACCAGTCCTTGGAGCAGTTCCTCAGGTGTTATGTCTCCAAGTGTCAGACTGACTGGGTTGCTCATCTGTCCATGGCAGAGTTTGCCTACAACAACGTGGCTCACTCTGCTACAGGGATCTCTCCCTTCCTTTGTGTGTATGGGCATCATCCTAAGGCCAATTCTTTTGACCCCCTGGACTCCACGCCTGGTGGTTCCTCTGTGGTTTCGGTCCTTAGAGGTATTTGGAGGAAAGTGAAGAAAGCCCTTGTGTCTGTGTCATTAGTGACCAAAAGGGTTTTTGATAAGCGGAAAAGACCCTGCAGCTTCAAATTAGGAGACTTCGTCTGGTTGTCTACCAAGAATTTGAAGTTGAGACAGCCATCTCATAAGTTAGGCCCCCGGTTCATCGGTCCTTATAAGATCACTAGGGTTATCAATCCGGTGGCATTTCAGTTAGATCTACCCCGTTCTTTGGGTATCAATAAAACATTCCATTGTTCCCTTTTAAAACGGGCGATTAGTAATCCTTCTTCCAGTGGAAGACCTTCCCCTCTTCTGATACGTGGCCAGAGGGAGTTTGTTGTTGAAAGGATTCTTGACTCCAAGATGGTTCGTGGTCGGCTGTCATTTTTGGTGCACTGGAAGGGGTATGGCCCGGAGGAGCGGTCGTGGGTGCGCAGTTGTGATCTTCATGCCCCCAGACTGTTACGCTCTTTCTTCTCGCAGTTCCCCGATAAACCCGGTGGTAGGGGTTCTTTGACCCCTCGTCAGAGGGGGGGGGTACTGTTAGGGTCTCCTGCTCTGTGCTGACACGTCGTCATGGCAACCGGGAGACAAGTGCTAGCGGAGTAACCTGAGCGTAGCTGATACTCCGGTTCGGGTCTTTTGCTGTGCAGTGGTTACAGGCTCTGTGCACGGCAGGGGATCCGGTGCTGGTTTTTGTGCTCACAGTCTGTGAGGTCTGAGTGGGGCGTGGACAGCACATGCTATATAAACCCTCTTCTCAGGTTAGGCAGATGCTGCTGAATCTTTGTTGGTTAGTCAGTTCCTGAAAGCTAGCTAGTACTGTGTAAACTTTGTATTTGTTTGTTGCTTACTGCAAACAGGCCTTGGGACTTGGTATTACACTCTGCCAATCCAGACCTAGCAGTAAGACTGGAGTCAGTCGTTTAACCTGCTGGGGTTCTTTTGCTACTCTGTGAACCTAGCAAGTTTGCGGCTGTATTCTCAGACTTGCCTGCCAAAATCCTTTCTCACTGTGCAAGGTGTTCAGGTGTCAGTTTAGTGGCAGTAAGCTGAACCAGTGCACTGCAAGTGAGGACTAGGATTGTGGAGACTCTCCTTGTGTCTATTATTCAATCTCTGACCAAGGAGTTTACTGCCACACCCGTTGGTAACCCTTTAGGGTTTTGCTCTTGCCCTTAGCAACAGCATTTCGGGTTCTCTACGTATTAAATCACTACATCTCGCTTCTTTCCATCTGAGCATTCCTAATACTAGGGAGACACCCAGTTTCTTAGCCTTTGGGCTTCTCTGTTCACTTTGTGTTTATTTTGTTACCCTATCACCTTCTGTGAATGTAATGTCATATTCCCCAGTCTGTCTGTGAGTTCATTTGTTTTGCATCCCTCACCGTTCAGACACCAGTACATTCCTGCTGGCACTGGTGTGCATAACAATAGTGCCTGGAAGCGGGGTTATAGAGGAGGCCCCATAATGCATCCTGGGACAGCCTAAAGCTTTAGCCTGTTGGTGACTCTCTGGATCAAGATCCACTCTACACCCAATGTTTCCCTGTGGAACCCAATGTACTTCGCAGAAAGAGATTTAACAATGGTAAGTCTACCATAAATCTCCTTTTTTAATTAAATATGCCCCTGTTTTTGTGCTTCCTGTCAAATCCAAGAAGGCATGTTATTAAAATTTTTGTTGAGGAAGATATTTTATTTGTACCTTAACTGAAAAAGGTGAGCACCATTTAGTTACTTTAAAATGGGCTTACATAATGCAGAATACTACAGAGTATTGTATCTGTGATGGCAATGTACCTTATTGAAAATCAGGATCAGTTTTGTTCTATCCTTTTTTAACATTGTGGCATGGGAGTAAAATCTATACCTTTGTAAATATGTGTTAATAATTTTTTGGACCCGTCTTTTGCTGTGTCCATTGGTGTACCTATAATGGGTGCAATGTGTGCACCCAGGTCCCAGGGTCCAGGAGGGCCCACACCATAAGCATAAAATTATAGTTACCTATCCGGAGTCCCACAGCGGCCGGTGTTGCAGAAAGAAATCACCAGGAAAATGGCGAGGTGATTTGTGCAATAGAGATGTCCTAGTGAACAAGGCGGATGCCATGTTCCCAGAGACCTGCACAAAGCCAGAGTCTTAAGCGTTGTCAGAGAGGAGGGGCCAGCAGAGAGCTTCTCTCTTAAAACACATCTGGTTGGGTTACTTGCTATTGTGAAGGTGTTTTCTAATTCTTTCCTCTCTCTTCTCACACTTTTACCCGCTCTTCCCCATCTTTCTCTGCCAATATCTTATCTCATTTCCACTCTGCCTATTTCCCTTCTTTTCCCCCCTCCTTTTGATCTTTATATGACATGTCTCTTTCTCTCTATGCCCCCCTTCTACCTCTTGACTCTCTGTCTTCCCCAGTCTTTTCTCTTTTAAGTTTCTCTATCCCCTCTTCTTTTTGCTCCTTATTTACTCTGCCTTTCTCTATGTATCCCTCCGCCCTTCCTGTACCTATCCTTATCTGCTCTTCTTGTTTCTCATCCCCTCATCCAGCTCTCACTGTGGATGGATGTGCCTATGCTTCAGCAGCACAAGAAAGGGAGTTGTTGTACTGTGAGTGGGGAAGTGCAATGGGTCTATATCTATTACTAAGAATAGGCAATTGTCCTCAGGGAATTATTGTAGCTGTGCATTTGATTTTGAATTGCGATTGTAGACTGCTTGCTGTGGTTTTTATTTTATTGTTCTTACCTACTCTATCTCTATCTTCTGTAGGCATCTTTTTATTTTTATTCCTCCATTTTTATCATTTTCCCTTTATGCCCCTTGCTGTTTCTGTCTCCCTTTCTGTCTTCTCTTTCTACATATGTCTCTCCCTGTTGCTTCGTACCTCATTTGACCTGTTTCCAGAATGCTGGGATCGTGACTGGTCCTGAAATAAGGTGGTAGAAGCAATTGCGAGTAGTATGTTGGCAACCATAATGTGGCATTGTAGAAGGCAGGGACACGGTGGGTCTCACACAGCCGATGGGGTCCCAGTGGGTCTGGGGGTTGCCTGCAGCAATAGACATGGTCCTGTGCAGGGTAACAGGCAATACTGGTTATTTTATTGATTCTTCTCCCGAAAAAAAAATATCTAGATGCAGGTTTCAAATAGTACAGTATATAGCTGTGCCAGACAGTTATTTGCTGAAATGACAGCTGCTATATGTGAATAAATAATGACTTCATTTATTTTACTACAATGCAAAAAATACAGAATGGTTCTTACAATAAATACTATTTAAATATAATTGATAGAGATTGTACATTTTTAATATTTTGTGTGAGGCTGGGTAAATAACAGAAACACACTGGAAACTGTAGAAAGCACCCAATAGTAGTACTGGTACTTGGAGTGTACAGGCGCACACTGGAGACTGCATAGAGATGCTTAGTAATAATGGCTGATACTTACAGCATAAGAGGAACACACAGGAGAGTGTGACTAACACTTGGTGCATAAAAGGAAAACTCTGTAAACTGTGAGAGAGTACTCAGTAGTAATCACAAACCCTTGGAGTATCAAAGGAGCACACAGGGAATTGGAGAGAGCGCTCAGTAATACTGGCAGATGCTTGAGGCACAACAGGAACACGCTAGAAACTTTGAGAGCGTTCAGTAGCAATGAATAGTGCTTGGTGTATCTCGGGAACACACAGGAGATTGTAGATAGCTCTCAGAACTAGTGGCTAGCACTTTAGAGAATGACAGTAGCAGGTGAAGTATACTGAACTGTGGAGCCAAACTCTGGAAGCTGCACATTGTAAACTAGCAAGCAAGTTACAGCAGAAGTTGTTCTGGCAATGAGGAGAGAACAGAAAGAGACTTATATAGGACACCCTGGCTGCTGATAGGTCACTGGAGCATTGTTCCTGAAATCAGGTTTAGGTTAGGAAGAACAACAGTCAGCTGATCTTAGGCAAGATGGTGGTGCCCATGTCCTGTAGTACCATTTCACATGAAGGAAACAAACATATTTTGGCATTGATATTACATGGAACATGTCCTGTCAGCCTAGGAGAGAGATGTACTGCCATATAGCGACAGCACTGGGTACAGTAACAGGGTTTAACAGTCAGCTTGTAACATGCATATAGTAAAGCCGAAAATAATCAGGATATTTTAAACAGCTGAAATGATTATGAATAACATAACAAAGTGTAAAAAAACAGCAGACACCCTATCTCACCTGCCTTTAATAGAGAACAAATTTCAAGCATCTTATACAGCCCCAATATCCAGCTGTTTAATAAAACCCTAAATTACCCAGCAATGACTACACAGTCCACACAAACCATTAATTTGCTAGCCAGATCACACCACAGTCTATTCTCAGTTTCCACTGAGTCCTGCCTGGTGCTGGCAGCTACCCTGAAACAGGGAAAGGGAGTCACTCTCTCAGCCAAGATTGGATTAGACTTACTCACACGGTGAGAGCCACACTGTATCGCCCACTGATTGCTGGTGTCGTCATAGGCATAGGCAGTGGGTGAGGGGTCCAGTTGCCCGGAAATCCCCTTCTCTTGGCAAGTGGCTCAAATTATGACAACAATAGCAATGGTATATAATATGATTACTAGAGCTGCACATGCACAGTGGTAGCAGCTTCTTTTACCAAATTTGCTGTGTGTGTATGGATCTGAGTCCTCAATCAGTGCACTGGACCAGAGAGTAGCTACTAGGAAGAAGAGATGATCCTTACCATGAGGTGGGAGAATGTGTGCTTAGAAAGTGCTGTACTGATTCTATTATGTTTGTGTATTTATTATGGTATGCTTAACCTTTTCCTGACCACTTATTTATATTATTTAAATGTTTGATACAGCCTGTATTATAGACTATCTATATTGTGTTAAATATTAATACTGTGCTCCATACAGTATCCAGTGTATAAAAGGAGTTGGTACTAGGTGGTTCTTCTGCTCCTCCAGACTCCCGCAGTTGCTCTAATGTTCCACAGAGTGGGAGATTGTGGACTGCCAGTGGACAGTCTACAGATTCCTGGACATGTACTGTTTGGGTTCACAAATCAGGTGGATTTCTGCAGTATCTGGAGTTATCCCAGAGGGGTGGTAGCCCGAGTCACACCCTATGGAACAAGATCGTCCTAGGCAAATGTCTAAGTCACCTATGCCAAGGGCTGGCCCTGTGGTGCTATTCACATCATTATTAAAGTTTCCTTATCAGTTTGATCGTGAGATGAACCTCCTGAGACTCATATCTGCGGTTAAGCACATTGGTCTGATCAGTTGATATTGGCTGAGTGACTGGAAAAATGTACAGGTGTTTATGCAGGCGGATTAGCTGATAAATGGATTCAAAGATCCCCTTGAAGAAGTCCAGGCTTTTGACGGACGAAACGCGTTTGGCCTGTTTTGCTGCTGAACTCCTCTAATGGACAGATAAGCGTTTGAACTTTTAAATTCCTGTACGCATGTTTTCTGGCTATTTTATATTTATTGCGACGGTTTGCTGCTGTGTCCCCTTTTAGATGGACAGATAAGCCTTCAAATACTTTTTATCTTGTACGTGTGTTGTCTAGCCATTGTATGTCTTTTGTATATTAAATTGTTACTATGTTTTACTTCTAAATGTCTGGGCTACCAAATATGTCTAATTGGGAATAAGCGTGTTCCCTAATTTATTGCCCTCCACTACTAAATGAAATTTTTTGTGAGAACGGTACACACTATGTTTTGTTATGTTTTTTCTTTACATGTAAATCCTAAATGATGAACACCCGTTGGAAATTCTTGTAAAACCAGATAAGTGTTCTTGGTTATAATCATACCCACCTAGTTATTACCCTTTTAATCTGTCATTGCACTCACAAGCGCTTATTTTCTCCACTACCTATCTTTGTTTATGTGTATACCATACACAAATTTTGTATTATGAGCGGCTACTCTTAAAAGAGTTAAGGAGTGTTATCCATAACATCCTATCACTATACACCTGTACTAAAGCGCCTAGGTCTCTGCTACTCTCTCTCTCTCTATATATATATATATATATATATATATATATATCTATATCTATATCTATCTCCCGGAAGGACACAGCACTCTAAAAAGGTTATTTCAAATAAGTGGTACCAGTTCCATATTGCAGTAATATACAGACTCACTTTTCACAGCAGGATGAAAAGATGACGGAACAGCACTCACATTTAAGCAGGGTTTATTGGTCCAACAGCATAACACAGGGGCCGCCGCTGATTATTACTATTATGCTGTTGGACCAATAAACCCTGGTATGTGTGTGTGTATATATATATATATATATATATATATATATATATATATATATATATATATATCAGTGACGTGCGGTGAGGTAATTGGCTGGGGACTCACTGACATTTATATATATATATATATATATATATATATATATACACATATATATATATTTACATATATACACAGTGGTCGAAGTCGAAATTTTGAAGTGGGGGTATGGAAAAGTGAAGGTTGCAATTATGCGCGCGCCTCTGGAAAAGGGGGTGTAGCCACTCAAATGGGGGCGTGTCCTTCAGTGTAGTAGGACCCCTTATACTATCTAGTACTGGCGCCCCTTTCACCTGATACCACACAGTATGAGCCAAAATTCCCATTACAGCACACGGTATGAACCGAAACTCACATTACAGCACACGGTATGAGCCGAAATTCACATTACAGCACACGGTATGTGCCGAAATTCACATTACAGCACACGGTATGAGCCGAAATTCACATTACAGGACACGCTATGACCCAAAATTCAGATTTTACCACATGGTATGAGCCGCAATTCACATTATAGGACATGGTATGAGCTGAAATTCACATTATAGCACATGGTATGACCCACAATTCAGGGACATGGAGAGAGAGTGACAGCAGGGACTGAGAGAGTGACATCAGTGACAGAGAGAGTGACATCAGGGACAGAGAGAGTGACAGCAGGGACAGAGAGAGTGACAGCAGGGACAGAGAGAGTGACAGCAGGGACAGAGAGAGTGACAGCAGGGACAGAGAGAGTGACAGCAGGGACATAGGGAAGCAGGGGAACATTACCTGATATGTGCAGCGAAGGTGCGGAAGGGACTGTGGTTTCCGGTGGCAGATGAACCCATGGTCTGTGGGGGATGCGGTGGTACTAAGCTGTCCTTCGTCGCTGTGGCGTTGATGTT